>NC_056743.1:518211881-518384381 GCF_019279795.1 Protopterus annectens | reverse complement strand
TCCAGCCTAGTTAGTGGGACATCAGTGTGACTGACTATAGAGTTGCCTATCACTAGTGTGTTGGGTATGTTATTTTGCCTTAAGGGCTGTGACTGCATGGCACACTGATTATGTGAAGTATGTGTTTCATGGTTGGTAATGGGTTGAGGCAATTTCTTGGATGTCTGCTTTGGAGGTCTCTGTTGCTTTTGCAGATTTTTATATAGAGCCTTCGAGTATGTTATCGTGTATTTGTGTGTGTTGGTTTGTAAGGTCTATGTGAGACTGGTGGTGTGTTGCAAGTATTACCTTTCTCCTCTTTACAGTCACCTACAGTCTGGGGTTGAGAGAGCTTTGCCTCCAGTCTGGCTGTATAATTGCATCCCTCGCATATATTAGTGGTTGGTGGTAGGAGGAGAGGGTTGTCTGTGTACATGAGGTAGTTGTAACATTGCCTCAAAAAGCCCAGATTCACCAGTTGGACTGGAGAATACACCGGAAACTGCCCATTGGGCATGCCTGAATAGGTAGAGTGAGCTGTTTTTCTGACTGACTGGTGTGGACGAATAGAGAGCCTTGTCCTTCTGGACAGAATAAGGGGGGACTAGTGCTAGGGGTATTTAGTGCTTATGAGTTTTCAGCAAGTGCTAGGCTGTAAAATGAATGGTTTGAGTGCTAAAGTTGAAGAGTAGACTTTGTGGAGTTGGGAATAGTTTAACCCTAGCTAACTGGTGCTGCCCAGTGAGCAAAACCGCACAAATGTGTTTTTTTATATGGGAAAGAGTAAAGAGAGAGAAATTAGCCCAAAATGGCCAATATAACTACAGTTTCTGGGCAGAAACCACTCCTCCAAGGGTAGGTAGGCTGTTCAGAGCTCCCCACTCTCACTGGTGAACAAAGACACTTCCTTTTTGCCCAAGTAAGTTATGGCCAATCACAGAAACTTAAACACAGTCCAGGTATCAGCAGGTATCTGAAACGGGACTTTTCTAGCTTAGTAAGGCAGGAAAATAGCAAGATTTTTTTTTTTCAAGAAAACCGTAGAAACAAATGCAAAAACACTTTTCTAGTGCAGTAATGGCTGTCGCACTTGAGTAGGAAGCCAGTAACCGTTAAAAATACAATTTACAACAAAAACGAATTTTAAAGTGCTGGCACAAATAAATGCAATTTCAGTGTAAAATGAGCATTCTGAGAAGCAATAACGCCAGAAAACGAGTGTTTAGGTGGAAATAGCAAAAAGCAACAAGAAAAAACAAAAAATGGTACTTAAACACTCCAAAGTCTCTCCTTTTTTCTCTCTGGCATTGTAGGTCTCTGCAGGACACCTGGGCAGGATCTGCTGAGCGTATACAAACACAAACACTGCACAAATGCTGTTTTTATATCAGAAAGATTAAAGAGATAGAAATTATCCCAAAATGGCCAATAAAACTACAGTTTCTGGGTAGAAACCACTGCTCTACGGGCTAGGAGGCTGTTCAGAGCTCCCCACTCTCACTGGTCAACAAAGAAACTTCCTTTTTGTCCAAGTAAGGTATGGCCAAACACAGAAGCTTAAACTCAGTCCAGGTATCAGCAGGTATCTGAAATTGGACTTTTCTAGCTTAGTAAGGCAGGAAAATAGCAAGATCATATATATATATATATATATATATATATATATATATATATATATATATATATATATATATATATATATATGTAGAGCTATATATATTTGCAAATACATACACATCCACAGTTGCAGTCTGTAAGAACAAGCACACCTTCTTCCTTGTTTTCCATTATGCTGGCTGCAGAGTTTGGGGATTTGATTTTTCCCTGCAGCTGTGCAATCTCAGAGATGATATTGGTAATTAGCAGGGGTGTGCTACTGTTGTAAACATTTCTGTGTGTTCTTTTTTATATTTTGGATTAAATCTAAAAAGATCACTATTACTATAGTCATCATTTGGATCATTTGATGTTTGATGACAGAATCATTTATACATTTAAATTACCAATATTTTTCCAGCACTCAAAAAATGTCTAATCAATGAATCTTTCCCATTCATTGGAAACATAGTAATCACAGGAAGTCAAAGCACAAAGTGGTTTCACCCAAAAGGTGTCTTCAGTGTTACCTCGAACTAAACTTAACATATTCGCCTGAGCTGTTTAAATCCAATTCAGTTACGTTACATAATTTCAAACAAACATTTTACAATTTTCTTCATGCATATCAATTTATCTTTAGTTGCAGCTAGTGGTATTTGAATAAACATATTTGCAATTCAACAGTGACTATACAGCTGTTTTCTGATACCATAAATTAATGTAAAATCAGTATAATCAGGTAACATTAATATTTTCACATTTAGAGATATTAGCATTATTTACATTCTTGTAAACAAGACTACTAATCAAAACAATAGTGTCACCTAGTGGTGTGTATGACTAATAGCAATACCAAAAAGAACACTCCTATTCCCACAATGATAGTGACATCTATCAGTATACCTATCTCATAGCACATCATGGTTTATTTTATTTTTTATATTATTTTAGTTTATTTTTATTTTACTTTTATCTACTTGACTTGTCCATCTAAGTTTGGTCAAAAAACCCTTTTCAGCAGAGGGCTGGTAAGAAAAGCTCCAACATATTACAAACATTTTAAACAGATATTTAGTAATCTGCATGAAAAGTCATTAAGTAATATACTTTAACAATTACTAATACATTTGCTAATTAGATTACATTCATATGATATAAAGGCAATTATTACAGTATATAAAAGATACTTATGTACTAGCAGATGATGAACATTGAGATTTTGAAAAGGTGTATTAGTGGGTTTGTAAAACAGACAATAGATGTTATCTCTGATAAGACTGAAGGCCTGCAGTAAGTACAATTTTGGCTTTATTTAACTGGATCGCTCACTAGCTGGTCTGCTTCTTGCAGCATGAATTCTCCTCAACCCTCCTATCTTTTTCCTGATGTGGTTTTAAATGGCTATGACTCTGGCTTCCACTCCTTATAGTAATTATGACTTCTAAATTCCCTTTCCCCCTATCTTACATTGCTACTGTCTACTGTGTAAGCTATTCAAGTACTTTTCTAACATAGTGTTTTCCATTGATCTATAATACTGAGTGCTTACCTAGCAAACCAGCAAATCAGCACTGTTCTTCAGTAAACCTCCTTTACTATAACTGGTGGACCTGTTTCAGAAGGTCACCAAGGCAATGGATGAGGGTAAAACAGTGCATACCTTCTACCTGTACTTGGCTAAGGCATTGGATACTATACCCCACTAAGGTATAGTCAACATACTCATCATAGGAGGTTACTCGGCTAATGGCCCTGGGGCTCTTACAAGCCTAGCGAAGAGTTTATCCCCAGAAAGAAACCTCAGTCAGCACCTGACACCCTGACAATGAGGGAGACAGGTGGAACCCCTGGGACAAATTTGTGTTTTCCCACCTACTCATCAAGGTTGCGCTTGAAGAGGGTCAGTGAGGTACTCTGTTTGACATGTATGGGAAGTCTATTCCAGGGACTGGGCAGCCTCTGGGAAACAAACCTGTATCTCCAGCAGGTTTTGTTGCTGTTGCATATTAGATTCAGGCCTTTTGAGTGGGTAATGCGCGAGGAGTTATACTTACAGATATGGTGCATCTCTAATAGGGCAGGGTCCGAGATTGCCTTGTAGGTGAGACACAGATCACCTCTGAGCAATCTGTACAATACCAAGTAGAGTGACAGTCATTTGAGTCTGTCTACATGGGATAGGTTTTGGAGGCCATGGATTCTCTTTGTGATGTATTTCTCTGGCCTTTCCAGTTGGTGCAGATGTTTGGAGAGGTACATACCAAACGAGGCGTTATACTCAATTATTGGTCCAATGAGGGAGGAGTATAGAGAGGTAATAACCTCCTTTTTTCTGGATGCAATCCCATTACCTATGAGATGAACTAAGTAAAAGGTTTTTCTGATCACTGCCTCTATATGATGGTCAAATGTGAGATTGTTATCAACCTGAGTACCCAAGTCTCTCACCACAGGTTGTGTGCTTAGGGGGTTGCCGTTGATGTGGTAATCAGTAGGAGCTGTGTTTTTGCCAAATGGTCTGAGGATACATTTTCTTGGATTTAGCTCAAGGCCATGATTTTGGCACCATTCTTTAGTTGCTGTGAGACCTTCTTCCAGTATGTTAACATCATTTGTGGAGTCAATGACAGCACCCAATTTACAGTCGTCCACAAACTTGGTCAGCCACAGGGCTTTTGTCCTTGCCTGGACTTCTGAGAAGTAGATACCTAACAGCAGGGGTCCCAGGACAGATCCCTGGGGAACTCCACTAGTGACAGGTCTGCTATCAGAGGTGGAGGCACCCATTTTGACCTTGAGGCTCCTGTCAGTGAGCCAGTTGGCCACCCACCTGATGAGATAGGGATTTACACCAAGTTGTGTTAGCTTCTCAATGATGCCCATAGTGGGGGATTGTGTCAAAGGCCTTGGGCTAGTCAAGGTAAGCTGTATGTACCGACTTTCCCTCATCCAGGGCCTTGGTGACAGTATCAAAGAAGTCAGCTAGGTTCAACAAGCAAGATCTGCCTTTGACAAATCTGAACTGGGTGGGGTCAAGTGCTTGGAGATTGCCTATGTCCTCCTTTATGAGATCCATAATAATACACTCCATGGCTTTAAAGAACAGACTTGTCAAGCTAATGCAGCAATAGATTTCAGGGTCAGTAGTGATACCACCTTTGTGCAAGGGGATTACCATGGCAGTTCCCCACTCTGCTGGAATGAAGCCTGTACTTAGGCTGTGGTTGAATAGGGTGCTCAATGGCAAAGCCAGTTATTGCTGGAGATGGTGCAGAATACAGCCTGGGGTACTATCACGTCCCATGGAAGCTGTGTTCTTTGCCTTGGATAGGACGTTTAACATTTGATCCATGGAGATATAAGTGCAGGGCAAGTACTGGGGATGTCAAAAGTACCTTTGGGGGGATAGCGGGGTGAGGTTTGTGCTGAACCTATCTGCTAGCAGGTTGGCTAATTTAACAGGATCAATGTAAGTGATAGTGTTAAGTACTAATTCGGAACAAACCTGAGTTTTGCCATGGAGGTTTCTGAGGTAACTGAAGAAGGCTTTGTGGTTTCCCTTTGTTTCGGAGGCTAGTTTTGATTCATAATTGGCTTTGGAGGTTTGGAGTGATCTAATTTGCTTGTTGAGGCTAATGAGGGAGTTTTTCCAATTTGGAATTTGTTCCTTTTTACCCTTGGACAACAGTTTCTTCCTTTTGTGGTTAAACCTGCTGATGTATGTCCACCAAACAGGTTTGTTTTTCCTTGAGGAGCAGGTTTCAGTTCTGTTGGGTATGGCTGAGTCCATGCAGTTGTACAGGTGCTTGTATACTGTATTGGCATACTGTTCAGCATAGTTGTCTGCATACTCTGTGGGGGCAGTGGTGTGAAGCTGCTGATACCCTCCCGTAGGAGGATGCAGTCAGCTTTTGAGAAGTTTTTTAGCTTGATTACAGCTGGGCGGGGGTGGCTGGGTGGGACAGAAACTTTGAATGAAACAGTCAATGATCTGATCTCAACAGGGAGGAGCATACTATGGGAGTGGTGCAATGTCACTCATGTTGGTGAGAACCAAGTCCAGAATGTTATCTCCCCTTGTGGGGGATCAGACGAGCTGGTCTAGTGTGTTAGAACTGATGAAATCGAGGAATCGTTCAGTGAGTGCATTAGTGCAGGAATAGTTCACCCAGTCTATGGTGGGGTAATTGATGTCACCAAGGATCAGGGTGTGTGGGGGGTACCTTGATGTAGTGAAGTAGATCCAGGTAAGAGCAGTGGGTGTTCTGAGTCATGGAGGGTGGTCTGTAACTGGCTATAACTTGGATGAGTGTCTTGCCAACTGTCAGTTGCACCTGGAGTAGTTCCAGTACGTCATGCTGGCAAACCAGTCTGGAGGTGTGCCTGTCCTTAATGAAGATAGAGACTCCACCACCCTTAGTCTTCCCGACCTCATTTTGGGGTCAGAATGTGTGGAAAGAGGTATAGCCTAGTAAGGCAGGGTTGCTCTCCACAGCCCTGAACCACGTTTCTGTAAAGGCACAGACATCTGCATCTTCTAGTGCAAGGACAGCCTCCAATGAGTGCATTTTCAGGTTAAGGCTCCTAGTGTTAAGCAGCATGACCTTTTGACAGATCTTTTATGTTGGAAAATTTGCCTTTGAAACATTGCCTAAAAAAGCACAATGGGAGAGGCGAGGGCCTTGGCCAGTATCCAGAATCTCAGGGGTGACAGGTGGAGGCCATCTCATTCACACCAACATGGACAATGACAGAGTCATACTTGTACTTGTGGAGAGACTTAAGTGTGTGCGTGATGTGGTGGATTCTGGCACCAGACAGACAACTGACTGTGACCTTCTCCTTGTCGAGCCTGGTGAGGGGGACAGTGGTGTGTCTCACAACTGAGTCGCCAATGACTAGTATGTTTGGTTTATTGTTATGCCTTGTTGGCTGTGATGGTTTATTGTTTTGCCTTACGGGCTGTGTTTGTGAGACTCCGGTGTGTTGTCTTCTGTATGTAATGTGTTTGGTGTTGTGTGTGGAATGTTTGTGAACTGGGCATAAACCCCTCCATAACTTGCTGGATTGCCAGGTGGCTCACAGACTGGACCCAGGAAGTCAGGAGTGGTGATACCACCTCCACTAAGAGACTGGTAACCAGCAGGGTACCTCAGGACTCTGTGCTGGGACTGCCCCATTTGGCTTTTACTCCTTTGAGGTAAAGACTAATGTCAAGGGCCTTTGGCTGACTAAGTTTGCAGATCACTGCAAATTGTGAGCTATCACAGATTCTTCCCCATGATAGAAACATTTTACAAGAAGTTTTAACACAGACAAATGACTGGTGTCAAAGTAAAAAAATAAATGGCAAAAAAAGAATTACAGTGAGTTATGGGAAAACTGCCACCCAGACTAATTACTCCATTGGTAAGGCAACCCTAACAGCTGACCCAGTAGTCAGGGATCTGGGAATATATGTAGGCATTAATTTAGCCTTTGATCAACTTGTGACGAAGGTAGTAAGAAAGTCATTTGATGTCACTCAGTTTATAATTAAGGGCATGGCATCCAGGGCCAAGGAAGTCATAGTGGCACTGTATTAGATCCATATCAGACCCATCACTAAGTATAATGCCCTCTTCGGCATGCTCCTGACCAAACATATGCAACAGCTGGAACACCCATAGAGGTTCTCTACTAGGAAAATCCAGGGTATAAACACACTGCCCTATATGGATAACCTTATAGGCCTACCTCTCTTTATTCTGTCTCCTATAGGTTACTCAGAGGTAATACAAGACATCCTTGGATCCAGCTCTAATGGACCTTTTGCATATCTGCACAATGAACAACATCCAAACCACTAGATCCAAGTATTTAAGTTTTGCTTGTGACATAAGTAAGATATGTTAGTTTGACAGATATATGTCTCAGAGGATCTCCATGCTCTGGAAAAGGCTCGCCATCCATGTGAAGCAGAATCCATTCCTAACCCTATTTAATCATAACCTTGACTAATGGATGGGAAATCGGAAATGCACCCCTGGATCTGGCCTTCATGTCTCTGACAGAGGCAGACAGTAATGCCCAAAGTAACATACCCCCCACATAACCTCTAAAATTTCCTAACACCCTTTCCTAATAAAAGCCCATGATACATAGGGACACAGTTGGGTTGGATTGCATGGCAAGGCTTATAAAGGCCCTGGTGGTCATTGGCCTATTATATAACCCTGAACCTACAAACTATAAATTGCTTACTTCTTATTTTTCAGAGCTCCCATCTGCTTGGCACCCTTACCACATTCTGAGATGGTACTGAATTAATCCTGCTCCATTTTTGGCAGATAAGATTTGTTTTATTGTTTTGTACTTCAGTTAAATGTTTTAGAGTGCTACTGCTTTATTATTGTTTATTTGTTGATTTTTGCCTTTAAATCATTTTAAAAATCCCTAATACTTGAAATCTCCATGTCCAGATAGTTTGTTTAAATTGTTTTATGGTAGCATAACACTCTCAACTAATCTTTGTGTGTGTTAAAAGGACTCACCTATTCCATCTACTGGCAGTAGGTGGTAGTTTGGGATACAGGAGTAGGGAAATATATAAGAAAGCTGTTAAGTATAGTCATTTTATAGGTTAGAGGGCTTAGAAGCCAACTTCCTGTGTTTTTAGTACCTGTATAAATTTGGTACATTTGTATGCCTCTGCTCATTGTGCTGAAATGGTTAGTAGTGCCCACCAAACATATCAACTTGTGAGTATACTCATCATTCATTTGATGCGTTGCCATCCAAAAAAGTATCCATAGCCCATGATAATGTGGGTGTTACCAACCATAACTTGTCAAATCCTTACTAATGTAAACCGCAGTAATGTGTCTATGATTTCAGATATACCTGTGACTCAAGTTTAAAACCAGTTCGATGAAAGCTTAGTACTGTTGAAAAGTCAAAAAAACTATTTCTTACCTTTCTGCTTTGAAGTTAATAGATGTACATGATCTACTTGAAAATGTACTTGCGGGAAACAGAAATATAAAACCCTTCTTCTTCACTGTGGCACTAATGATTTATATTCTTCTTCTTTAAATTATATGTGAATTTTCATTTAGCCATCATGTGAACAGCCTAAGAAAAAGGCTCTTCATCATTTAGCACTTCGTTACCCGCGGTGGTGGTGCTGCGGTAGCGTTGTCGCCTCACAGTAAGACGCTGTCTGGTTCGAATCTCAGCTAGAGCGTCTTCTGCATGGAGATTTCGTGAATGGCTGTACCTTCGTTGAAGGTTGTGCATCAGGGCTGGCAACTCGGCACGTAAAAAACAACTACCAACCATTAGCAGACCGGAGTTCCGCTATGGCGACCCCTAATTGGGAAAAGCAAAAAGACGCAAAATAAATCTATTTCCTTCAGGGATGATCACAGTCTAACACTTCATTGTAAAACTTGTATTTGTCCTATTCTTTAATTTAATAGTTCCTTTTGCATATATACCAGGACATAATTACTTACGACAAAAAAATTATCAAAGAACATTCACCAAATGTGTACCTTTAACTCACTCCAACAGAGCTCAGAAAGTTTGCACTGTAACTTCCAATGGGTGGAGCCCAAGCCTTTTGACAGAATCAAATTATGTCTTCATATTTCAAACAAATTTTCATACCTTTGGAACCATAGGGGTTATGAAAGAAGTATAAAGGGCAAACTCTTCAGCACACTACTTGTAAAGTGGTAGTATTCTTTAGGTTCTAGGTCTTGTATGGAATTTTGTAAATCACAATAAATGCAGTAACTATAACATTTGTAATATTTTGTAAACAACTTACAATATCTCAGCAGGCACTAAAGTTACACACATACTGTCAGCAGCATTTTATTCATGTAGCTGAGAGCTTTTATATGATTTCAAGGAGTTCTGGCTGTGTTACTTGGTTGTTGAGATATTTAGAAAAAATATGAAAACTATATCTATATAAATTACTATCTTAAAAACAGCAGTTAATATCTATTTACCTGCACTAGACAGAGGTCAAATATTAACGCAGTTGAATTTGCTATTGTGGAAGCTTTAAGATGAAATATTTTAAAACTTGTACACAGCACCGTTTTGGAATTACTGATGCAAATATGAACAAGCAATATTTGATGCCTAGAGGCGTCAGTAGGAGTTAACTGCAGATGCATCTGGAGGCATCACTCGGATGTAATGAGTTAATGAGGCTTCTTTGTTATCCTGATTGAGGCAAGAATTTAAAACTGTTTTTCATGGACTAAAAATATTATAGGGATAAAAGTCTCCTAGCTTACAAAGTTCATAATGATGACTTATCACAGACTGATTTTTGACCTGATTCCTACTACGAACCATAGAGCTTACACATATAGTAACATAAACCTTTATGTCAGTAAAAACAAAACAAAAATCGGAAACAAATTTATCACTCAAACAATAACCACACTCTGGAATAACATCCCTTGTGAGATTAGAATCTACCACAATGGATTTATTTACACTAAGGCTGGATGTCAGGATGGGTAATGAGGTACACAACATGAACTTCAATGAAACAATGTTCTTCAATGGCTTCTGGTCTAAGCACTGTATAACCAACATATCACAATAACTAAAACCCCTTCCAGCATCTGGTTGTCTTAATATTTTTTTTAAATGGAAACTTCTCTCTTTCTCGCCCCTCTTGTAACTCTTATCATTTGACTCAGAATATTTATACATTTATATATGCACTAAAACTTACAATGAAATCACACTAATGCCCAGAAATTATACTTAAGCATCACAAATGGAATTTCGTTTTTTAAGAACCAAAAATTTGTGTTCCTGATCCTTATTCTGCTAAGTGAAGTTTGGCATTTCTTTGCAATGGGGGTGGAGGGGGTCTATATTACCTTATCGAAAGCTGATAAGAGCGAACGCTCTTTGACTGACCCCTAAATATCGAATGCACTAAATAGTGAAGACATGGAACAGTGATTTTTTTTCCCCAGGGGAAAAAATCGCTGTTCTGCAAAAAAAAAAAAAAGTAAACAAACAAAAAAACAAAACAAATGGAACTACAACATAAAGTGGGGGGCTTCACCCCCCCTACTTAAATATACCAACTTTGAGATCGCACCACAGTGGAGGAAATGGTAAACTTCCGAAAATGGCCCAGTGATTTTTTTCCCTGGGGAAAAAAATCACTATTCCGTGTCTTTGCTATTTAGTGTGTTCGATATTTACAAGTCGATCAAAGAGCGTTCACTCTTATCAGCTTTCAATAAGGTAATATAGACTTGGGGAGGTGGGGGTGCCATCTGGTTATTGTGATAATTCTTGGAAAAATGTAGTTACACTTGGTGCTAGATAGTTGCTGTAACCAAAATGGCATACCGCCATTTTTATTGCATCCAGTGAGGGTTATAAACTGGTGAAGCAAACAGAGGAGCTACATGAATGATTTACTCTGGTTGTCTCTTCCATTATAGGGACTTTTATATTCATAATGATCACTATCAATAAAATAATTTTGCAATGACATATGAAACCAAAGGTATATATATAATTAATGTAAACACACTGAGTGCCTAATGAGGGTTTTGGACGGGCGGCCATTACTGCATACCCAGTATAAAAGACTGTTATAATCTAATTTAGTTAAGTAAATAAATCATCTATCTCATCTTCACTTAGCTGGGGGTTACTGTGTATGGTGATCCCCTGGAATACTTTAAACAAACATAACTTTCATCTGTTGTTTATTGCTAATGCAATTGAGACGAGTACTGTTTGCTAGCCCCTTGCCAAGTATAACAGTTATGAAACTAAAGAAATGTGATTTAGTGGCTAGAGCCTAAGTTTAAACTTCAGCTTATGACAGACGTTGAGTATGACATTGAGCAAATGTGTATTTGCAAGTTTCCTGAACTGCAGTGCAGATGATATTGTATGAATATGTATGTATGTCTATATAGAGCCATAGGTAAATTTTCTAAGGCATTACTGGCTACAACGCTTGGTAAAATATAACTTTTAAAAGGCAAGCAATTATTCTGACAGTCCCTTCTTTTAGGAGGATGTAGGGATAGAAGAAAAAGAGAGATGGAAGACTTGGAAATGTGAACTAGGATGAATGCTCTCACTACATACTCACTGTGTAAAAACAAGTGGATCCCTGAAGTTTAGTACTTCAGTTCCAAGTAACCTATTCAGGGCATCACAGTGGTGCAGTATGTAGCACTGTCACCTCTAGTTTCAATTCTCCGTGGAGGTGCCTTCTGTGCAGAGTCTGCATTTTTTCCCTATTTTTTGTGGATCTTCTCTGGGTACTCCTGTTTATTCCCTCTTCCAAAAGACATGCAGTAAGCAGACTGGTGACTCTATAAGTTCTTTCTAGTTGTGTGTGTGGCATGTGTATGTATTATGCAAGAAAGACCTCATAATCTGCTTCTGTTCTTGTCTAGTAAACTGCATGGATGGAAGTGACTGTTTACAGGGTCACTAGTGGAATCAGATGTGTCTTGTGAGCATGGATGGATGGAACCTCTTCAGAATGGTAACAATCATATAGAAAAATACAGCTTAAGCAGCACCTCTTTAATAAGCATGGCAGGTTTACTGCTATCCAAACAGGGATGATGTCAGAGACACAAAAAATGTGAAACTGTAAACTTTGCAAACAGGAACCCAAACTACTTAAGTGCATTTTTGCATTCTACATTTTAAAAACTATTTTTATTGTATGTAGAAGCTTGAACATTTGAGTGTTGAATGGATGATTTAATGGCTAATCCGCTACCATACACAAATCTATCACACACTCAAATATTCTTTTTTTTCTGTAATGTGAACATATCATTTTAGTAGATCACCATCATCCTGAATTGGTAGCTTGACATATTTTATAACAATGTCTTACATAAAAAAAAATTAAAGATAAACATATTGTGTCTTCTGAATGGTTTAATGAAATCAAAGTTTAGCTGATTTGAAAAGGGTAATAAAATATGAAGAGGAGAGCAGATTTTATCCCACACTCAAGAAGCTTTGTCATTAATTCAAGACCAAATAAAAAACAAAACACAGAGGGGTAAATAGTACGTTATTTAATAAATACGGATGAAGGATGGTGGACCCCAAATACTGAAACACATTTCTGAAGTATTCAAAACCAGGTATATTTGAATCTTATACAGGCATATTCATTTGAAATCTGTCACTCCTACATACACATTCATGCAACACTGCTCTTTTTCCTCTGTCTCATACAATGAGATGCCATCCTCAGTCAACTGGAAAGACATGTTTACTATCACATACACCTAGAATGTTTCACCTTTTTATAGTTAAAATTATGCAAACCATTTTATAACTACATTAACAAACTTGCGGAATGTACAGGCTAACTGCACTCAGCCATTGTACGTATAGCTTATCCCCCCTGACCATGCATCAGATAAGTATTTCACACCCACCTCCTTACTTCATGTTTATAAAACTGATAAATGAAATTTGGTAGTCTGATTGACTGTCAACCGAATAATTAATAATTGACTGCTAGAACATTTCATTTAGTAAGAGTCAGTCCCAGGGGCAGTTTTCCACCATAAACACAACTGTTTCCTTTACACAGTATATGACATTTTAATTATATATTTAATATTGCACAGCGATAAGTACATTCATAAATAGAGTGCAGCTTATTAATGCTTAAGCCTTCTCAGATTCAATAAATGTTAATTCAAACATTCAATGAGCCTTGATATTTGGTAAACATTAAGCAAAACCTGCCATTACACAGCCTCTCAGCCACAATAATAATATCTCTTCTTCGTATAGTTATTTTCATATAGTCAGTCCTGAAAGTTCTTAATATTTTTTCCACATACCATTATTGACACAATTTGTATAGTTCCAGATATACATCCATCTAGGCATTTTAACGTACATATCCAGAAATGTTCATATTTTTAACAGTAATAGGGTTTATAAAATTTGGTTTTCCTTGTGTATTTGCATTGGCTATATAGCCCACAGACAAATTTATTATCTAAACTAGCACCATTTTCATATACATAAGCCTAGGGGAATTCATCTATAAGTGGTCCTAGCTCTTTATGGCTTTTTCCTTAATAAAAGTAAAATACAATGCCTGGCAGACAGGCATTATTGGGAAATAGAGGACAGGCTTGGAATGTTGTAAGTCTAGACACTTCTGTCTGCCAAAGGAGTTACAAAACCTATGCAGTTCAGACAAGTATTTATTGAAAGAATTAGGGAGCTTATAACAAGCTGCATTGTGATGTGGTTTAGGTCGGTGAAAAGTCTCTTGTTAACTGTTTTTTTATGTAGGCTTTAATCACTAATTATGGTCCAATGCTTCTGAGCTTTATCCAATCCTGTTAAGACATTTAGATCAGACATTTCCTAACCTAGTTTATTGCATGCATATCTCTTGGGATTGTCACTTTAAGGTTAATTTTACGTTAAGTAAAAAACTTTTAGGACATCAGTAATACATTTTTTTATCATGGAAAAAAGTTTTATAATCATCATTGTGGCCTTTCCTTACCATTGCCATATGATATTCAGTTCTCTTGCTGCTATATTCTGTTTCTGTAAATTCTTGCTTAAGGATTGAAAATGCTTATATCATACTCATAAAATGAGTTCCATTTGATTTCTTTGTGAGAAATTCTGTGTCTATATTATCATTTTTATTTAAATAAATATTTACATAACTTTAACAATTACAGTCATATGTATATGCAAATATAAGGCTATAATAGTTTGTGGTAAAACATTTAAAAAGCTTTCAGGTTTTCCATTCTTAGCCATAATAAATGTCATTAAAACATCTAAATAGCAAACACTTTTGATAGGCCTTAAAACAAAGACAGTGTGTGATGTGTGCACTTGGAGGAAAAAAGATCTGTGCTTTGTTACAGATTGATTATTACTCTTTAAAGGAGTTGCTAAATTCTTGATTATGGTTAATTCTTGATTATATGAGTGACAGTTTTGTTAAGGAAAGGGTGCTTGCTTTTTTGAAAAATTAGTTTAATGGATGTAATTAGGAAGATGCGTTTACAGTATGGCCTTTTTTCTTGAAAGAGGAATATGGGTTTCCATAGGAAATCATATTTAAAGTTAATTGTTACAGCATGAGATTATAAAATATGCATTTATTGATGTATGCTGTATGAAGCCCTTTCAGAATGGCCTCAAACAGTTTCAGTCTGTGGCTGGAACAGGGTTGCTTCACACCATATGGCAGATTTACTGCTAAGAACTGTTCAGCAGGGATATGTGGATTATGTCAGCACAACTTTCTCCAGAGTATTAAAACTATCTGTTACTACATCACAATGTTATTCATATTTACCTACAACAATTCTTGTGTAGCAGGTATTAGATTCTGCAGATTATAACTTTAAAACTCATGTATTTAATTTTGGAAAAAGGAGTTCATGATGCTTAGAAAAAAGAAGTTATGTCATTACCATAATGTTTCATCTGTGTTGTCGATCTTCATTCATTCTTGACTGATGGGTTCGGTTCCAACCTCTTGGAACCCACTCGGCCGTTATACATAGCTCGCGCCAGCCAAAAAACTCTTGCGCTAAGGCTCTACCCACAGTATCTCTCTTCCTGTTCTTAAATCGGGTTTGCAGTGCAGTAAAGAAAATACAGAAACCCTATCTAAGGTATAACACTATAATCTCCCAGGACTAGGTCCAAACTTCCAGAAGTCTCTTGGAGGGTGTGATGTCAAGAATGAATGAACATCGACAACATAGATGGAACGTTATGGTAAGGACATAACTTCTTTATCTGATGTTGTCAATTTTCATTCATTCTTGACTGAAGGGCTAGATTCCCAGCTACTTTATATCCTGGGTAGCCCTAAGGAAGGATGTCCCTGCGCACCATAGAGCCAAAGGATGCTCTTCCCCTGGAGACCACATCTAATTTCTAATGAGTGATAAAAATATGTG
Organism: Protopterus annectens; assembly: GCF_019279795.1. Taxonomy (NCBI): domain Eukaryota; kingdom Metazoa; phylum Chordata; order Ceratodontiformes; family Protopteridae; genus Protopterus; species Protopterus annectens. The sequence continues at coordinate 518,368,821 of NC_056743.1, read as the reverse complement.
GAGTAGCCCAAGTTGCAGCTGCACATATCTCTTCCACAGAAGCCCTGGAATAAAAGACAGCTGAAGTGGAAACAGATCTAGTATATTGCTCCCTAACCGTAGTAGGCAGTTTGAGTTTATTTTGATTGTAGATAAAGGTAACACAGTCTCTATGCCATTTTGACAAGTGTCACTTTCATGTTGGTACACAAATAAATGAGTCTTCCTAGGTTCTGTTTATGCAGCTTTATTCTATACAAACATTACTGTAGAGTCTTATTGACTATGACTAAGTAACTTATATACAAACTAACTGCTGCGATCATACATGCTCACTCGCTGGTCGCTTCTACAAAATGGCACTAGGGATTACACATGTCTGGAATTTATGAATGCGCGCACAGTCTCACATGCCTCTTAAACACATAGCACGCACACATTACACTCTGATCTACATCCTCAGTCTTTGAGAAAGAGATCATGCAATTTGAGATTATTTAGCATGCAGAAATCACAGATAAACTAAAGACATGCATTATACAATACTAAGTACACACACACACACACACACACACACACACACACACACACATATATATACAATCAAGTCCATGTTGCTGTGTATTTCACACTAGGCTTAGAAACTCGTCTATATCGTGGGAGATAAAATCGGGAATCAGATTTAGCAAGAGGGACAGTCTCTGTAAATGGTTGAGCAGTGGAATGTTCAAATTACTTTCTGGAACAGAATCAGGCTTTTGAACACATTCTGGTCTGGAAACAATGTCTGACTCATTTTTTGATTTGGAGATTGCTTCACAGATACAATGTTGTGATTGCAATGATGATGATTCTGGTACAGAAAGAAGAAGTCTGCGATTCCTCCTATACTCCACACCCTCGGAGCTTACCCAATAGGGGTCTCGACTCAGATGCCAGTAATCTATTCTATTCAAACAAAACCTTTCTTTGTCTGAACTGGAACCGTTTGTCCTTCCCTCAATGATCGAAGTAATCTGCTCATTCTGTTGTAACTAGATTTCTGGATATTACGCTTCTTCAACAATTGAGCCTTGATGGTTTATTGTTCTTAGAGTTAGGTTGTAACAAACTTGATAGAGTAGGCAGAGTAGTTGTAGTTTGTCTGGAAAGTAGTCTTTGAGCAGGTGAGCCAAGAATATCATCACGAGGTATGTTTCTGAGATTAAGTAAATTTAAGAATATATCGGTATTGTCATGCTATGACTTTTCAAGTAACTGCTTTGCACTCTGTACTGCTTGTTCAGCTAGACCATTGGATTGAAGATATTCAGGACTACTAGTGACATGTACAAGGTCCCATTCTTTTGCAAATGTCTGCAACAAATGGCTAGTAAATTGAGTAGCATTGTCAAAATATAGTTTGTGTGGACTACCATGAACTGACACATGACTTTTTAGCTTAGTGATAACACCTGTTGAGGTTAAATTTGATAGCAGATCAATCTCAAACCAATATGAGTAAGAGTCTACCAAAACCAAGTAGTGCTGATTGTTCCACTCAAAGATATCAGTTACTACAGTAGACCTAGGTAGTTCAGGTATGGGATTTAGCTGAAGCAGTTCCCTTTGCAAATGTGCTCTGGTACTATTGCATACTGACAAGAAGAAAGAACTATATCAATGTCTTTTGATAATAAAGGCCAAATACTAGTTTTCTTGCCCTTCTCTTAGTGGATAATAAACCTGGGTGACCACGATGCAAAATCTGAATATATTATTGCTGTAAGGAAGCAGGAACAACAATTTTAGGATGTTTGAAAATAATGCCATCTTCCATCAACAATTCATCTCTGTAAGGAAAATATAATTGCACCTCAGGTGATACACTAGACTGCTTTGACGGCCATCCGACATTGATGCAGGGATTAAGCATTTATGAAACTGGATCAGTTGTAGTGTGATCTCTCAACTCATTAAGTCTAGTGGTGGAAAAATTATGCACTGACGTTACATTAAAGTCAAAAGTTTCAGCATCAAGCTGTTCTGTTGTACTGCTAAGCAATCTGGATAAGGTATCAGCCAGACAGAGCAATTTACCTTTAGTGTAGACCATTTTGAAACTGCACTTTCTGTACAGAAATTCTGGAAAGGAGTCGCTACCCTTCTCAGTCCAGGCAAAACTGACAACCCCAGCCCAGACCCTAATGCTCCTGACAACATAGACTTTTCACAATTTAATTCCTTTTTCATCAACTCTATTTCAAAACTAACTTCAACATTCTCTAACACCACCACCCCCACCACCCCCACCACCTCACCCTCATCTTCCTCTAATTACTCCCTTACCCTCTTCTACACATCCTCTCTCTCCTTGTCATCAACCACCTTCCTGTCTCCTTTTTCTACAAACCTATTCCCATATCCACATTTAAAAATTCCTTCAAGCTTAAGAGCCTTGCTCCTCCAACACCCAACAACTTACCATCATATTTTCTTAGTATAGCCTCAGAATCCATTACCATATCTCATAGACAATAACCTATCAACTCCAACACAACAACGGTTTTAGACCTGGTCATAGTACTATGACAGCCTACTCCATCTACTTGACCTCTCTAAAGCCTTTGATACTATATCTCACAAACTTCTCCTAACTAAACTCTCTCAACTCAACCTATCTCCCTCCTCTTTAAATTGGTTCTCCAGTTACTCCAATAGATATACTACCCCCACAGGAGTTCCCCAAGGTTCCATATTAGGTCTCTTCCTCTTCAATATATTCATAAATGACTTCATAACTCTCCCTTTCTCAAATATCATTCAATATGCAGATGATTCCACCTTGAGGTACAAATTGATAATAAGCTCAAATTCATCTCAAAAGCTATCTCACACCATTCACCAAAAAATCTCCTCTACCTCTCATTCTCTATCCCCCTCCCTTCTGGAGGGAGCTCTCTTAACTAACCTCTTCAATCTTCCTTCAACAACTTTCCATGCTACAACAACAAAACATCCCTCCACAAACTAAAATGGCTAGAACTATCCAACCATCTCACCTACACTCAACTAACTCTTGCACATAAACTCATTTTCAACCCCTCACTTTGTCCATCCCTATCCTCTACTTTTAAAATGCATCTACCTAATTGAACACTAAGATCTAACAAAGAAAATCTAATAGAATTATACAAACCAAGTCGTCCCTCTGGGAAGAAATTTATCCCAGTGGGAATGCTCCTGTTCCCCCCTTATCCCAGAATGCCTCTTGTTCCTGTCCCCCTCTCCTGTTCCCACCTTTTATCCCAGTACAACTAAACATTGTTCTCTGGTCACATCCATTTTTTGAACTTCATAAAACCTAACACCATTAAATCTATATTAGACAGTTGAAATAATTGTACTCAAACTAAAAACATTTGTTATCTGATACTAGAACTCTTGTCTCACACTAAATTGTATCATTTGTAAATTTTTATATCTTAACCAAAAGCCTATTTTAACCTGGTTTCTAGAACTACACTTACTTGTTGTCACTTGTAAACTTTGTAATCTATATATATATAAATAACTAACTTGTTTGTTTACTAAACTTTTTAATTTTTTTTATGTAATACAGTGTAACTTGTTGTTGGAGCTTTTTTTCTCCCCCAGGACTCCATTGAAAATGGGTTCATCTTGGCCCAATGGACTATCCTGGTAAACCAACTGCAAATAAATAAATAAATAAATAAATAAATAAATACTTTTGCAATTTGAGCATCATTCTTTGTAATCTCACTGGAGCAGAATGCATAGGCTTCTTTAGAATGGTAACTGGAAGCTTATGATCAGTTTCAATCTGGATAGCTCTATCATAAATATAATCATGAAACTTGGAACATGTGAAAACTATCGCCAAAAGCTCTTTCTCAATTTGAGCATAATGCATCTCAGTTTGAGTAAGTGTCCTAGATGCATTGGCTACTGGTCCGCCCTCTTGAAAAATAACTGCACCAAGACCAAAATTTGAAGCATTACAGGAAAGAACTGGTTTATTCACATTATAGCATCTTAACATAGATGGGGTGTCAATTTTTTGCTTAAGATCATCAAACGCCTTCTGATGATGTTGCAACAATGACGGTACAACATTTTTGCATGTCAGCTCTCTCAAAGGTGCTGTCACCTCACTGAAATCTGGTATAAACTTGCCTAAACAGTTGACCATGCCCAGAAAACACTGTAAACCCTGCACATTTTCTGGTGCTGACATCTCTAAAAATAGCTGTTTGTTTGGTTGGATCAGGTCTTAAGCCTGTACTTGTAAACCGATGTCCTATGTAGGTTACTTCTGGACTTCAGAGGATTGAGCTTTAAGTTTACTTCACATGCTGTGTCTAGAACTTTCTTGAGGTTTCTGTCATGCTCTGCTTCGCCATTGCCTCCAACTAATAGATAGTCTACTATTATGGCACAAAGTTAACCTGAAAAATTTGTTCCATTGCACGTTGAAAGACTTCACTTCCAGAATTTATTCCAAATGGTATCCTTAGGAATCTGTATCTGACAAATGGATTACCAAAAGTAGTTAGAAATAAGGATTTACAATCAAGCATCACTTGCCAAAATGAACTCTCTGCATCTGGAATCCTTGTAGTCTTAAGTGAGCTGCTACAACTGCCATTCATTTGGTGAACACCCTGGGGGCTATGCTGAGACTGAACGGCAGCACTTGAAATTGATAATGACGGTCTCTGAGCCGGAAGTGGAGATATCTTCTGGAGTGCTTGTCCATCTTTATATGGTAATACGCATCCTGAAGATCTGTTGAGCACATCCAATTATCCTTCTCCAGAAAGGGAAGGATAGACTGAAATGTGACCATCCAGAATTTTGTCTGTTGCACAAATTTGTTCAATATGCTGAGATCCAGAAGTGGCCTCCAGTCCCCTGTCTTTTTTGGCACTAAAAAGAATCTTGAGTAAAATCCAGATCCTATTTGGTCTGGTTGGACTTCTTGGATGACACTTCTCTGATTCCTGGAATAGGATTGTTGAGGAGTAGAAAAATGAATGCCCACAGCAGAAAGGGTCTTACCATCCTTCTCACACCTGGCTAGTGTGTCTTTAACTTTTGGGCCAAATAAAGAGGAGCTGTCAGCCGCAGAATTGATGAAGGAAGACTTGAAGGGCTCCATGAAGTCACACAAGCCATGCATCCAGGCGTGTTGCCTTATGGCAATGTCTGTACTCACTGCCCTAGATGTCCCTTTAGCTGTATGAGCAATGAGTCACATGGACAAATGTGAGCTAGACTCCAGAGTGACAAGCTGTAAGGCCATTTTCTCCCGAACCTCTTCAGATACAGCTCCTGCAAGGGTGTCTGAAAGCTCAGTTATCAGGTCCCTTTGGAGTCTAGTAAAATGTACCAAAAAGTTCAAAGACCTAATAGCGAAGGTTGATGAAGCAAAAACCCACTTCCCAAACCTGTCCATCATCCTAGATTGTTGGTTAGGAGGATGAACAGTAGCTCTCTCCTCAGAGAGTTCCTTCTTGACAGATACAGCCACCACCATGGCATGCATCGCTAGACCCTTACCCAAATGTGGTTTGTCTTCTGGGGCTGTTAAAATTTTATCTGGTATCTGGGAAATGGGATATGGAATCAGGAGACTTCCACGCCCGCTGAACAATCAGCTTAATTAAGTCTTCAGGGTGTGGGGTTACCCTGGAAGTAGATGGGCTGACACAAAAAGCTTGCAAGAACACAGATTCCTCAGAGGATTGGTTTGAGGGCTTCCAAGCACCCCACTGTTTCAGGATTTCCAGGATGTCTCTGAAGGAGACATCATCAGGGGGTGACTGGGGGAACCTTCCCCTTCATCATAATCTGTGTCTTCCATGACCGATTCTTCTGGAGAATCTAGGTGCTTTCTCTTGCACATCCTCCTACGGGGTTGTTCCTCAGGGGGAAAATTGGAAGAAGACTCCGAAGAGGGGGGACCCTGAACAGGGGTGTCTTGCAGCTCCTGTGCCCACTGTCCAGATGTAATAGGTTGAGACAGCTGTGAGCCAGAGGATACAAAAATATGGTACTCTGACAAGGAAGGAGCCAGCTGGGAGCCTGCTGAGGCCAAAGCTCTCTCCATGATCTAGTAGGCAGGCCCACCTGAAGAGGGATGGTAGCCCAGATCCGAGAAAGACAACCTTTGAACCAAGGTCACACGCTGCCCCGATGAACCACCATCCAAAACATGAGCCTGGGGAGGGCTTGAAACTGCCATGGCTCCAAGATCCAGAGATGTCACTGTAGAAACAACCGGAACTATACAAATGGTTGCAGAACTGACAGCCAGGTCATGGTCCTGGGTGTACAATGGATCTAAAGGAGCCAAAGACAACAACGATGATCCCGGTGCCGAGGTAATGTCCACTGTTGGCACAGAGGTAGCTGGAACCGGGAGTGTTGTAGTGGAGGGCTCCAAACTTTGGAAGGAGGTTGAAGGAGGATAAACTGTCAGAGTCAGCTCTGGTAGGGAGGGAGGCCTGCACAGGTGTGGGAAGACCCCTGGCTGCCAAAAGCTGGCCACTAATCTAACTATGTCCAATTCAGAGAGACTCCTGGAAGAATGGATCAACATTCCCAAAGGGGACTTAGGTCTATCAAGAAAAGGAATGAGAAGTTGACCCAAGAATGGGTCCACAGAAGGCAAATATCGTCCTGGGAAGTATAATTGATTCGAATTTCAGCACCATTGGTTTCTGTGCAAAAGGGTAAGCCAGGACTGAATGAGAACTAAGTGATGCTGGTGCAGAGTCTATTGTCTGTGCTGAAGAGGTCATTGGCGTCAAAGCAGTGGTCAGTGCCTAAGAAGTCTGTATCAGTGCAATGATCATCAGAACCGATGGCGATTGAGCCACCATTGGTGCCGAAGGTGTTGATTCTGTCAATTTAGGTACTTTTGCTCTCGGTACTATAGAGACAGACGGAACCTGCATGGTTTAATTACTGGTGTCATTCTAAGGGGATCCAATGTCTGTCTGCTTGGGATGACATGCTTGACAAGTCTGCGCCTGCTAAGGGATGGCTTGCACCTGTCACCCCTGGGCTTCCGGATATTGGCCAAGGCCCCCATAGTGCCTTTTTAGGCAAGGCTCAAATGACAAACCTACCTCCCTAGAAAACACAAGTGGAAAAAAACTAAGGGTAATGCTGCTCAATGCCAGAAGTCTAAACCTCAAGATGCAGGCCTCAAGCCCTCCTCAGTATGGAGAACATCGATGTCTGTGCAGTGACTGAAACCTGGTTCAAGGCTCCTGAGAGCACCCCAGCACTATCAGGTTTTACCTCACATCATGCTTTCTGGCCCCAAAACTTGGACCGAACCACAAAAAGGGGAGTATCCATATTCATCAAAGATACCCACACCTCCAGGTTAGTGGCGGAGACCATCCAGGTGCAACTAACCATAGGCAAACTGTACAGTTTGTAGCATGCTACAGACCACCTCTCAAACTCAGGAACCCCACACAGCCTTCCTGAAGACACTGGAGAGTATGAATGTCTCTCCAAATACCATCATATTGGGAGACTTCAACTACCAAAACATAGACTGGGAACATTACTCAAGCCCCAACACCCTAGCCCAAAGGTTCCTAGAATTCATAAACTCGAATGCGATGGAACAACTAGTCACCAATCCCACAAGAGGAGACAATATACTAGACCTGATCTTCACAAACATGGGGACAAAATGCTCCACACCGGAAGTATATCCCTTTTTGGTAGATCAGAATTATAAAATAATCTCTTTGGAGATCCACCTCCCGCCCCTGCACACCCCTAAAAAGACCACAGTGAAGAACTTCTCAAAAGCCAACTTCACTTCTTAAGACTGAAGTGGTATCCTTCAAGGCCCCTGGGCCAGTGGAAACCACAACCCACACTGCTGAATCTCTTACAAATGCCTTCAACGGCACCTTCAAGAGAATGCATGGATCATGCAATCCCAAATAAAACCAAGACCCATTCCCCAAAGGCAGGCGTGGACCCCAGCCATAAACAAACTATACAACAGGAGGAGGAAGCTACTACATGACAGAGCAAAATCCCAAAAAAGGGAAGCATCTGATCAGTACTAGCAAAAAACTACGATCATCATAAAAAAAATCAAGGGCAACTTTGAGAAAAAAAAAAAAAGACAAAACACAAAACAATCACAAGGCCTTTTTAGCTATGTTTAAAAACCTGGGTGAAACCCCCCAGATATGCTAGTAAGTTAAAATGACACAAAATACACTGAACCCACTGACATTGCCAACATTCTGGCAGACAGGTTCAGTGCAAATTTCTCCTCCCTCCCCCCAAAAGGAGAAATAACCATCCCAGCAGAGTGCAGCCTCCTCAGATGCCCAGTCTAAAGCTAAAAACACAGCATCACTGGGACCGACAGTGTCCCGGCTGTGTGCTACATGAACTCAAGAGGAACTAAACCCACACATAAGGCTGCTGTTTAATCTTAGCCTTACTACGGGATAATGAGTGGCATATGGCAACAGTGGTCCCACTTCACAAACATAAGCTTGAAGAGCCTGGTCTGCAAAGCTATGGAGAGGATCATTATGGAACTCATAAACAAAGACATTGGGGACCTACAGACATTGATCCTACCCAATTTGGCTTTGTCAAGGGCAGATCCTGCCTTTAAGGCCATTGATGAGATGTCACAAGATGGGGTGCAAACTGGCTCAAGGACAGAACCCACAGGGTCAGAGTTGCTGGAGCTATGTCAGACTCTAAGCCAGTCACAAGTGGTGTCTGGGACCCCTCTTGTTCGGCATTTATTTTTCCGAGGTACAGGCAAACATAGGAGGATTGTGGCTGACAAAGTTTGCAGATGACTGCAAACTTAATTGATACTCCAACGAAACACACAACATATCTAAATTAATTACATTCATTAAAACATAACATCAAAATAAACAATAATTAAAAAAAATCAATAAATATGTAATAGTAACTTTATACTCCAAAATTAGTCTTATTAAGTATAAACTTTACATTTATTTAACCAAATTAAGCTCTATAAAAAATCATATAAACTCATTTCTTTAAAAAACTAAAACCCTCATGTTTTTTTAAAAACGTGTTCGAAAATACTATTCAATACCTTTCAATACAGTTGTGTACATATCAAATAAGTATCACTACGTAGTTTTAGTACTGGGGTAATATTGCAATTCTCATTTAAACCGGGAGACTTGAACGCATCCAAAGTAAGTTGATACTTATTTGATATAAATATTATAAATAGGATAATGAGCGTCAGTAACTTACTGCCGGTTACTATTACATATTTTTTTTTTTTTTTTTTTTTTTATGTTATGTTTGAATGTAATTAATTTAGATATGTCTGATGAAGCTACGGGAAACGCTTGTCTGTTTTAAAGAATAAAGGACTACTGGACTGTGGGTGTTGTTGGTGTAACTTCCCCTTTTCAAAACATCCATCCTGAGAGGCCTCATAGGATAATTGGTGCCAGAGCCATGGCCTTAAGCTGAACGCCAAAAAATGTATATTCATGAAAAACAGGAAAAAACCAGTACCAACAAAATCCATTAAGAAGAGGTAATCAGGGATTTCCCACCTAATCATGAAGGGTTTCACATCTAGATCAAGAGAGGTCATTGTGCCCCTGTACTCTTCTCTTATCAGGCCAATGATTGAGTACAATGCCCCATTTGGGATGTATCTTACCCGACACCTGCAGCAGTTGGAAAGACCCCAAAAGTTCCTCACCAAGAGGATAAAGGGTCTTAAACATATGTCATATGCTGCCCGACTGAAAAACTCCAGCTCATTCAGTCGCATACCACCTACTCAGAGGTGATCTGTGCCTGGCGACAAGGCCATGTCCAATCCGAATTAATGGACATGCTCCACCTCAGAAAATCCAAATCCATCAGAGCCACGAGCAAGATACTTAAACCTCAACACAGAAATAAATAGGACGTGCTTGGAACGACGGGATTCATACCCAGAGGCTCCTCACTCTGAACAGAATCCCTATCCATGTTAGGCAGAGCCCCTCACTAACTCTATTCAAGAGAAATCTTGACGAGTGGATGGGAGATCGAAGGTTTACCCCAGGTGTCACTACTAGACAGAGGCACAGTAAACTAAACCCTAAATGGGTGTAGTATTCTCATCTTAAGGGGTGGTGAAAGCCACACACACTCTGGCTAGGCTTATAAATGCCCTAGGGCAGATAGCCTAGTACGAACCTATGAACCTATGAGAATTTACTTCATGAGCCGATGGTGAGGTCGGCACAGAATGACTTCTCTTTTTTTGATTCTGGCTTTGAAGATTTAGAAGTCTCAGCCTTAGAGAGGGCTTCATCAAAAGGACATTTTAACAAACCTTTCAATACAAGTTTATTATGTTTCTGTGCTAGAGTACAGGCACTAAAGTCAGGACAAATTTTACAAGCATTGTCTAGATGGGTGGCACCCAAACAGTAAACGCAAGAAAGATGCCCATCAGGATTGGGCATCTTTCTGCCACAGTCCTGACATTGTTTAAACCCAGATGTTCCTTTCTGTTTTTCTGCCATATCCAGTTCACACTCACAGACACACCTGCAGGTGGTATGAGAAAGAAGAAAACAGATGGCTTTATTTATTTAATTTTTTTGTTAAATCAAAAAACTACCAGCAATGGTATACCAGGAATATCCAAAAAGGGTAAGGAGTGAAAAAAAATACCAGCGATGGTATCTGAAGATTACCTACAGGAAAAGGAGGGGGGGGAGAAGTTACCAACGATGGTAACAAGAAGTACCATTAGGTATAAAGGGGGTGGCTAGAATACCATGGAAAGCAGTGAAACACTCAAAGAAGTAGCTAAACTATCATAATAAATCTATATTAATTCTCTTTAGTAAAAATGCTAGGAAAAAAACAAATAGAAGCACTTAGAGTATAGGCTAAAGCGTCCAATTTTCAGAGCGACAAACAAGATCAGAGGTAATGGGAAGAGAGGTATGAGTTTTTTGGCTGGCACGAGCTATGTATAATAGCCAAGTCGGTTCCAAGAGGTCAGAACCGAACCCATCAGTCAAGAATGAATGAAGACTGACAACATCAGATACATGTTTGTAAAATAATAAAACCTCACTGGAAACTCAGAATTCTTAGGGAGAGAATTAGAAACTCAGAATTCTTAAGGAGGGAGAGCTCACAGAAAAGAAACAACTACTATTCTTAGCACAGAATCCAAATATAATTAGAAAACAAAAGAAACTTGTGATCCGCCTATATTTTTTCTTATTGCAAAGAATTAAATGCTAACCCATCCATGGACTAACAGAACAGAGTGCAGTCTTCTTATATTACATAATGAGTCTCCTTTCTGTCATTTCATACACGTCTTCATACCTGTGCTGTACTTTCTTTAATCACTGATCTTGCATAAATAAAGCCATACAGAACTACAGTTTATTTAAAAACCCATACGTGGAAACCCTGTGTAACTCTGCTTATTATGAACATTGTCCAATAAATAGTCTTATTATGTCACTTGATCATTTGTTTTGTCAGTACAAGTGAAATACAATTAATTTTTTTATTGAAACCCAGTTGAAGATTATTTTGATTGTTGAAAGCAGTAAATGTTGTTATAGACAAAAACACTTTCAGGGAACCCATTTTATGCAAATTCAAGTAAAAAAAAGAAGTACCAAATACCCACCGGATCCAGCCAGACGATTCTTTTGTTCTTACTGCTGTTAAAAGGAACTTAAGAGAACAAATGATGGATAAGAACCAGTGTGTGTGTACCTTGCTACTACAAAAAAGACACAATGTCAATTGCAGTAAAAATAATTGTTTTAATGCACTCAATGTGAGTACATTTCTATACTCATATCAGCCTAAAACATGACTTACACGTTCTGCTTGCATTTACTTATTATTCTCCCCGTCATTTTAACTACTTTAAATAAAGCAGCACAATAAATAGATCACTTCCACTTGTACTTTAAACAGCTAGTGTGGAGGGAATGCATATTAGCAAACATTACAAATTATTTATTACATGGATTTATTGCATATAATGTCATACACGTACATTCACTACGACAGCATTATATCTGGTGCATAAACTGACTTGCATCAGATAAATATAAAAATAAATACATTTTATAACAACAATCATTTAAAACAGCTTTACAGGTATCCCATTTTCTAAGGGTAATAATGCACTCAGTGGTCTAAACTTTCAGGGGTGGAAAGGCTGCAGGCTATTTACCTGTAATGACCACTCTATGGGCATTATCCCTTGTTTGCAGTTTACTTGTGATCTGTGGCCTCAATTTAGACAGCATATTTTTCAAAATCTTAGAAAGATGACTACTGATCATTTAAGAATTTAACATCTGAGAGAGTGAAGAACCTGCTGCTAATGTTTTAATGAAGTTAGATCTAAAATAGTTTCTCAACTGTCTAGATTTTACATAATGCCCAGATTTCTGCCTCATATTTTTGGTCTGTTCCTCATAAAATGTGTTTTTTTTGGCAAACCGTTGAGGATTGAAGTCATTAAATAATGATAGACATTTGGGATTCAGACTTCATATCCTTCAGAAAAATGAATGCTAATGCAAAACTTGTTACTCTAGCAACTTTTTAAGTTTATAAGAGCAATATTTGCCTACCCTCCCATTATTTTTACCTTTGACCAGATTTCTTGTACTAACAGGTTGAGAGGTATTCAAGTAGTAATGGCTATGGCAATTTATGAACTTATGAAACAAGAATCTTACATAAAAATACATATTGCAAAGAATATAAATGGAATATAATTGATTCATAAATGACATAAGTATATAGTTCAGAGGCAAGGCAAGCTGCCCATGTGGGCCAGTTTAAGCCTAGCCAATTTCTTTTTCAAAGGTGAGAATCAGGTCCTATACTATGCCTGTGTGAGTTAAACATCTCAACCACACCTAAATGTTATACTAGTTCATAGGTGATTACTTAGCTACTGATTGCAGGGTATTTTAAAGCCTAGCCATGCTTCCGAGGGGGAGAATCAAACTCTGTACCTTGTATCTTCAAGGTAAACACCTTAATCAGTATGCCAACCCCCAAATCCTATAACAGATACAACATGATGATGCATGAACATAAATACATCGGTGTATCAGAATTTCATATAGTAACATAAGAAGCATGGAATAAACACTGAGTTCTGCAAATCAGGGTAATACTGTTTTTTTAATATTGCAGTAGAGGAAAATGCAGGAATTATTGTCTGATAAAGCCTCAGTAGTATTCATTCATCTTTTGAGATTATCCTCTTAATCTGATTCAAGGTTGTGGGGAAACTGGAATCTATTCTGCCATTGAAAGGGCACAAGGCAGTGAAATCATTGTTTTGCATGGGTATCTCACAAATTTAGGATTGCTATATTAAATGCATTTTACAGCTGAGTAATATAAGGAAATGAGACAATACATTTCTTTTGCTGATACACTTTTAATTTGTACTTTGTTTACTAGTTAACATGAAATTGAAACTCTGTCTATAATTTAATTTGCCCCACCCTTTTAAGCACTGAATCATCTTGAACTGATTTTTCAGATTAAATGTCACATTCGTTAAGAAAAGTCTTTAAAAAATGCATGTTTGGGAGACAGAGCAAAGATGAAACAAATACAGGATACAGGCCAAATGGCAGACATGAAAACAGAATGACCAAAGAAAGCTGCAAGTTTGTTGCTTTATTTAATGTCCACATCTTGCATTACAGTACATAACAAAAACAGACATATTATAGAGAGAAGAAGAGATTGAATGAAGTGTAGAGCTAACGGAGACTGGCTTGTTGATTTAGGTGGATTATTAATGACCTGAGGGTCATAGTGTATTCATAAACTAGTCTGCCTAAATGATATTACCATTTTTCAAGGAAAATTTGCATATCTTTAATGATGCCTTGATAACTGAACACCTCATTCTGCTTTAATTGCACTGTGGTTGTGGAGATATTAGATTATATTGTTCAGTTTAATTTTTGCCACATGAATACATATCAGTTTACATTTTATCTGATTTTATATTGCGAGTTAAGAACTTTTCCAATTGTAAGTAGGGGAAAAAGTATTTTGTTTCTGTCACAGATGCTAGTGTACTCCGAAATAGTAAACGTGATATGATAAATATATCACCTTATGTTCAGAGACCACTTTGTTCAAAATGGATATGTTTTTTTCCTCCTTAAAAGGGTTACATCAAGCTCATAAACATCAGGGCTTTAAAGAAGTACAGCGGTGAGTCACCTTTTCATACAGATTCTGATACCTTTGCTAGTAGTTACACCTGTGCAGTGCCCCTACATGTGGAACTGTACAGCTGCTGCCATCTAGAAGAACCGTTTCCTCTAATTTACCCAGGAGTCATAACCTCTTCCAAGTGAGGTACAACTGTTAACATAAACCTCCTATGCAAACTTTAAGTATATAACAACTGCTCTGCAAGTTTACGCCAGTTGATCTTTTGCCAAGTACCTGTTGGTTTACAAAAAATGCATTTCCATTTAGCAGTTTCATCATCTAAATTGCTAACATTATTGTCCCATGGTGTTGTCTAGAGAAAAGGCAGGATAGTATTTGTTCTGGACGTAACATTTTTCTAGAGACCTTTAAAACAATCCAGGTTCCTAAAATCAGTTGTGATGTCCAAGCAAACCGACAGAAGAGTGTACACACCATGTTACTATCACTAAAGGACATTCATTTACTCATACGTTTCTCTAGCAGTGAATTCTACATTGCCAACGCAGCCTATCTGAACTATTTTGAATGCCTACTGATTCTGAGAGATTTAATAAAATATAAGGCAACCTTTATGCATAAAGCATTTCTTTTTATTTGTATCCTTTAATGTAAGGAAAGTGTTGTACAGCTTGAGATATACAACGCCCATTCCCTGAAAATATTTTACTCCTCTAAAATTTAATACAGTAACCTGAGATTTTGGAATTTGCAGTGCACAGTAATAAATATACATCAGCGGTAAAGGTTTAAATTGATAATCAGTTTAGGATAAACATAGAATGGTTCATTCATGAGGCAATGTGTTGCTGTGTGGCTAGACTGCCATTTCTGATTTTTTTTTGAGTACTATGCAACAGACTTGCAGAGACAGACAGATCTAACATGGCATATCAGTACAGTATAGCACAGCTTTATTTCTGAGAGTAGAAAAAACACTTTCTATATGACTAATCTTTCTTGTTGCATAAATATTGCATTTCTATTGTTTACCTTATTTCTAAGACCCCCCTCCCACCCACTGAAGACATCTGTGGAAGCTGAATCCACCACCCCTTGGGTAACTTGTTCCACTTGTTAGTTGGCCTTTCTGTGGAAAAGTATTTCTAAATGTCTGGGTTACACACCTTTGGCTTGGTATTTATACTGCGTCCACTATGAAATCTTGACTTTTGATTACTCCCATCACATATCCTCTCTCTAACAAATAAATTCATAGATTAGTACTAGGCTAACTGCCCTTATGGACCATTCTAAGCCTAGCCAATTACCACATTTGAGAACCAAACCTTGTACCTTGTGTCTGTAAGGTAAACACCTTAACCAGTATGCCATCCCCCCACCCTTGCATGAAAAAGCTTGAAACAAGGTTTTTTTGCAGGGAGGCAATCTCCTTTGGATTCCCACATGCCCCAAACACATATATACCAACTCCACAATCATACAACATTGACAACAAGAGAACGTTTCCAAAACAGTGCACACTTTCAGTAAACATTTTGTTTGTTCTTGTTAAGCTGACCAAGTGATTCTCAAGATTGCATCAGCTGAGGACATACAGGGAAGATATTGTTGCCCACTGTCCCTCCTCTGACTTCTGTTGTAAGCTGTATTCCATCACACTGTCCCCTACATACCTTTTGAACCCATACGTATTCCTTTTTTCACTGGTTCATAGCTGTAAATAGATTTGTATCACCTTACCTTTCATTATACCTGTTCAGATCCATTCTACTTCATTGCCTTGTTGCATTTCTTTGTTCCCCTCTGCTGCCTACATCGACATTTTTTTGTGGGTAAGCAAAACTGGATATACTACTACAACTGTGATTTGACCTGAGGAAACTGTAAATGCGTAATAAAACTGTTCCAGTAAACTAGCCCCCTAAGGACACAGTTTAGTGCCTTATGAGTCTTGGCTATACCTTTTTTAGTTTGTAGCTGGCAGAAAAAAAGGGTTGTGGTGGGATGGAATTTATATTTCCATTTGCTTTCACCTTTTTTCCAGATGTATAATAAAGAAGGAAATGGCAAAGTGAAAAAAACACATCAATAAACTCCAAAATCCACTAAAAATATGAACCAGCAAGGAAAGGACCACTACAATTTTGAACCCCCCCCCTCAAAAAAAAAAAAAGTGTAAAAATGATTTTATTTACCACTTTCATCTATAAAATGTTAGACTTCATTCTTGTGGTGGTTCTTTCCTTGCTGGTTCATATTTTTAGCAGATTCTGGAGGTTGTTTTTTCCAGATGTATTTCTGAGGTCAGTTTTCCCATATGGAATTCCACATTAAGAATATATGATACCACACAAAGGACTTTAAACTTACATATACGGAACCTCTTTTTCCACGTCTTGACCAATTTGGTCAGTCTGCCTACGGCTTACAAAAGGTTGTCCATCATACTGCAGCTTATTCTATCTTAGTATCGTCCTAAAATAGTTTAGCACATTTTCAGTGTCCTTTATGATATCCAACCTAAAAAAAATAAAAAATAAACACCACGGCCCAGAACTATTTCCTGTGCACCTTCACTCTTCCTTTGATATATTCTCCATACTAATACTTTTTTGCTTCCTGGTACCCAAGTGTCCTTTGAGTTTTATCAGACCTGTCTCTTACTCTAAAAAATCTTCAGTTTACCTACCAGCTTTCTGAATGGAAAAAACAACAGATATGGAGTTGGGAACTGCAGACACTGAGACCTTTAATTAAAACAATAAAAAGTATAAAAAATGTAATACAACACATTTTTAAACATTTTTTACACATTTCTTTATACTTTTTATTGTTTTATTAAAGGTCTCAGTGTTTGCAGTTCCCGACTCTGTATCTGTTGTTTTTTCAAGTTGGTCATGCCGTTTGTTCTTGAAGCTTTCTGTATGGGACTGAGCCAAAAAGTTTGCAGAAGTTAAGATTCTTTGATATATACCAGTTCTCCTTTGTTAATTTCCAGGCAAGCAATAATGCCTGGTAGAGTGTGTGTGTTAATGTGTAATTAATGCCTGCCCTGGAAGGGCATTAATTACACATTAACACACACCCTGGTGGGCACTATTGTGCTTAGAAAATGGGCTGTCTGAAAGATTGTTCTGTTTTGCTTATTTTTTTAAGTACTATATTATTTTTTTTATATATTTTTGATGTAAAATAATTCCTCCGCCTAATGTTTCAAACTTTCTGTAGTATATGCTAATGGTGTTGGAGGAAGCATTTTACATAAAAAAAAATATATATAAAAAATAGTACTTAGAAAAATAAATAAGTAAAACACAACAATTTTAAATAAGTAAAACACAACAATTTTACAGAGACCCTGTTCTCTCTCTCCCTCATACAGTCTCTTCAGCTTTCACACACACATACATATACACACACAGTCTCCTCTGGTTTCATACTCACATTCGCTCATGCAAGCATAACCTTCAACCTCTTAGCTAAAAAAAATGTGGACAAACCCAAAAATAATGGGGGGGCAAAGCCCCAAAAATAGGGAGAAATTTTAAATATTGCTCTTACACACTTAGAAAGTTGCTAGAATAAAAGATCTTGTACTACAGCACATTTTCTGAAGGATATAAAGCCTGAAACCACACATTTTATGAGGAACAGACAAAAATATGGAGGAAAAATCTGGACATTCTGTGAAAATTTGCAACAGTTGAGAGATGTGCATACAAGAACGCTCAAACACTCTTTCTAGATCTCTCACACACAGTTTCCTCTGCATTCAAACATGCATTCATTCACACACGCAGACAGAAGCATAAATACACTCATTACACATACATACAAACATACACTTTTTCTATTTTTTTTTTACACTCACTAAACAGCAAACGCACTGTTCAGCGAGTGTAAAATAATGGAGAGAATTAGGTTTTTCTGAGTTCCGTGGCATCTTGAAATGCTGCCGGGAAGCAGCGGACTCATTTTTTAGTGGGCATTACTTGTACATTAATATGCTGCTGGAGAACGTTCGTTCTCTAATCAGGGTGCTGATGTACAGTTTGCCCCCTCTCTGATAGTCATTATACTACATCACTTCAGACTGACATCATTTGCTTACCACAGGCAAGTGTTGCTTCAGGTTTTCCTCCTACAAGAAGCTTGCCAGACTTCCCTCAGTATTCCAACAACATTTTTTCATCTTGCTTTGCTTGCCCCCCCCCAATTCTATATACCAACTCCAAGATTGCAAAACAGTGGAGAAGGGGCAAATTCCATCCTTCAGTATTTTGTATTTTCAGTATTCTGGGATACAGTCTTTTGGTCTTTCAATATTTTAGAAGTCAGGCTTTTGGTCTGTCAGTCTTCTGAAGTAGACCCCACAGTAGTAAAACTGTATATTCTAGTAATGTATGCTGCTGTAATAATGAACCACAATATAAATGTCATTTATAGACATTTCAGATGCTATCTGAAACACTGAATTTCATGAACTTTGTTAAATGGAGATGCTTATCCTTGTAAATAATCACAGTTAAGAAAACATCTAGAACCTATCTGAATATGCAACTATATAAAGAAAAGAATGTCACACACTACATGAAACAGGGACCAAGGAAAACAAGGTTACAGGACTTGTGTAGTGTACATACACACTGAAATATTGCTTAACAGCTTGAGCCACAGTTTACAAATTTTTAAGTTTTATTGGGTCACTGGGGGTGGTGGTAGGTTCCAAATAACTATGTATCAGTGTGGTCAATATTGGGCTTGGCCTGATTTAGAAGACATTTAATGTGCAGTAATAGACAGCAGTGCTTCCCACTTACCTGCTATGAGCAAGTGGCCTACCAGCGGGTTGTCCTTGCCATGGACATTCAATAAATGTCATTTGCACTACAGAATGGTGTGGCAGTGAATGACAGACATCAGCCCAGCTAGGGACAGAACCGTCTTTCAATGACCAAAGTAGGTTAAGGTTGTGAGACTACACTACCTCTGCTGCTAGGTAGTCTAAGAAGCTGAGCTTGATATTTGCACAACAGCAACATTTCCAGGCTTTTATCTTGTGAATCCCTTTTATATCCTAGAACTGGATTTTGCAATGGAGAACAGTAGCCACCACATATGAAGACAAGACATTTATATGGAGCAACATCCATTTGCATGTGATCAGTAGATACGGAGCAACAGCCATTCGGAAGTGAGACAACCAGCATGCTATGGTACGTTTAAACATTGTAGATGTAATCAATATCCATATATTGGAAGGTGACAACATTTTCATTGAAACATGCTGGATCATAGAGTCATAATTATTTCAGCTGTGGCTCAAAAGGAGTGGTATACATTGCATTGTTTAAGATGTGTCCAACACTTTGCATTGGTACAGCAGAAAGACGTTTTAGGGAAAGGATTTATGAACAAGTGCAATGATAATACAGGAAAAAATGCACACAGTGCTTTATTTAAACATGCTGGTAGTTTCCCAGACATTATTTTAAATTTTTTGATTAGAAAGAGTTACTGCCAGTTCACTGGGTGGGTTGTAGGTGGAGAAAACTATGAGTGAAAACCTTGAAGCATGTAAATGATTTTGGCAGCTGAAAACTAATGCTGAGTATATCCCAGGTCTTAATGACCAGATATGTATTGCCTGTATTCTAACTAATTTTAAAGTAGTTTATCAAGCTTAAAATGCTGTCTTTAAATGCTTTTTGAATTTGTTTATAATATTTTAACAGTTAATTAGTTATTCTGAGTTAAAAGGATGGTAAGTTAACATTGTATCAGTTATGATGAAGTCCCACTTTACTGCGTGGACGAAAATCATTAACTTTGTCTTTAATCTTTGGTGTTTATTAAAGCAATTTATGACTTTTCCTGCAGCATCTTTTATGGAATTTTGGTTCATGTTTTAGATGCTAAGGTTCAGTTTTTATGGTTATCATTTGCTAAAAGAAACAGTTTGAGGAAGGAATATTCTTGTCTCTTAACTTTCTGTAAGGGCAATGGAGAAAAAATGACCTGGTGTGAGGCAGAAATGAGGCATCTGCTGAACTGTATAACACCTGTACAGAATGAATGATCTAAAGGTAGAGATCACAGGTTTGGAGTTCTCCATAATTATTTCAGATGAATGCTTTCTTAGAGCTAACAAATACTGCTAATGTGGGGTTAATACCAGAGGCCATTGTTTTCATGGAAGTTTGCTTCAGCATTAATGGAGACTTTAGGATGATCATTTCCAAAAAAATACTTGTTTTTTACATTTTCAACCAATTTCCTTGACTAATACGCTGCCTTCCTAGCCCACATATTCTTTTTTGTCTCACTTGGATGTTGTAACCAAACATCTCTAGATGCACCAGGCCATGCCAGAGACTGGATCCTTCATCAATGATTTTTACTTTGGCCTTAGTGTCATCAGCTAGTGCTGCTCTTAATGACTAGAATGCCCAATGTGATATCTGACAAAAATACATTAACAGAACTGGTCTCACTATTGGACATTGAGGCATCACACTAGTTAATGAACTTTCTCTAGACAATTGTCATCCAAGTACCATTCGGTTTTTCTGATGAGCCAATCAGTTTCCTGCACTTCAGAGAGTCTGTCTCCACTCCGATACTCTTTACCTCTTCAGCCAGTCTCATATGAAACAGATGTTCAAAAGTTTTTTTTGAAGTCCAGACTTATGTACTCCAGGTTCCATTCTGAAAGCAACTTCATTTACAGATGTAGCTCAGACGTGTGTGTGTGTGTGTGTGTGTGTGTGTGTGTGTGTGTGTGTGTGTGTGTGTGTGTGTGTGTGTGTGTGTGTGTGTGTGAAGAAATGCTATTGTAAGACACTTAAAATGAAGTTTTCATATTAAAATGTTCTTTATGATATTCTTTCTCTGTAATGAATGTGAGGCTAACAGGCCTGTCATTTATTGCTTTTATTTATTTATTTTTTTCTAGGCATACCCTTCAACACGGAGATCACTGCTGCTATCCTTTAAATCATGATAACACCACTTCAGATTCCATGGAGAAAAGAGTTAAAGGCAGTTTGATAAATACAGTTCGTGAGTCAATTATGCTACTTCAGACAAACCATGCTGGAAGGCACCATTCATCAAACTAACTTAATCCTCACTCTGAAAACAATAAATTATGCTATTTTGACATCCAATTGTACTCTTGCTACATTTTATCCTATTTCAATTTGCCAAATCTTGCAGAAAAACAATAAATTCATGGTTATGTTGCAATTTAAACTACCTTTCACAAGGTCTGGCAAGGCTACTTTTGGTTAATAGAATTGTCTGGTTTGACCTATTAGAAAGACGGTTTGTTTCTGTAATTTGCTAAAAATGTGCTAAACCTGAAAAGACTATTTAGGTTTGCCAAGGGTTCTCCTAGTATTTTTGTGAAATATCTATGTTTGCATTTTCCTGCTATGTTTTCCTTTAGTCTTCCCTTCTGTCTTACTGTCTCTGTCCATGTCGATCCCACCATCACTCAAGACCATCATATCTCTTTGTTCCTATACGATGGTGAGAAATAGTTTGTAATAATGTCATTTGAAATTTTTTGCCCAGTATTTAGCATTCATGAAGAAAACTCAGAGATTCCTTGTATTTGCATGTCAGTCTTGAAGAGTCATTGGAACTATTCTTATCAACATAGTGTAATAAGCATAAAAAACATGTACTGTACTCATGTCGTCTTACATCAACTGCCAAACAAGAAATTATTCAGACAGTCTAGGACATTATTAGGATAAGTGGTTTCATCCATGCTTTGAGTCTGCCATTTTTTTTCTTACGCTGTTGAGTTTAATGTAAATCTCCATGCATAGGCTTATGCCCTCTTCATTCTTAGACATGTCCAAAAATGAGACTTCCATGTATCATAATTTGTGGAAAATTAGTATAGTCACCAATGTATTACACAATGTGCCCGACAGTATGCCTGTCAGAGTACCATGCAATGAAAATATTATCAGTGAATCTGAAACAGCATTTGATGCAGTTTTGGAATGCTGAGTTGTAACAATGCTTCTGTTCCTAGTATTGCTATAACCACATATGCTAATCTGGTGGCCATATGGAAAGCAACCATTTGTTGCTCAGTACCAACTGCAACAACAGTTTAGTGGCTTCCTTCTCCTCCTGGGTGTACAATCCATTTTTGGCCAATGGCTATTGTATGGCTTCAGTACCAAAGTCATATGGAAGCAAAGTGTAAACTGACAACAGATATATGGTCATTAATAGATTATCAGCTTTTATTTCTATGCCCTTGACTTACTGCTTGAAGTTCTAGGGATACAGAACGTGGGAGACAGCCTTATATACAAATTTACTTAAAGGTAATTGGTAAGCACATGGACAGACATGCAATAACTGACCCTTGACTTACTACCATTAGACTGAAAGAAAGGATTAATAGGATACTTGCAGGGCTTATGGAATACAGCCAGTCCCCAGGTTACAAGCATCTGACATGTGGATAGCCCATAGATATGAACAGGCTGCCGGAATATTGGAAAAAACATAAAAATAAATAAAAATGAAACATCTTACTGCTATTCGGAGAAATAAGCTGTTCTTTCCTTTTTTTTTTCATCTTTTCCATTGCTGAAGCTACTCACACATCTTGTTAGAGCAGTTGCTTCCTCATTCACGGAGAAGAAGTGATCTGATTGGCTAAGGGAGTCCCGGTTTTGACAATCTGATTGTTTGCTTCAGTACAGTTTTGAAGCAGTTACTGTACTGCTTTGGAGAATGGGCAAATGCCATTTTAGCTCACTGGGGTCCAGGTGACAGGAGGAGCTCGGGCTGAGGTCTGAAAGTGTAGGAAATAGTGGAAAACATTCATGGGTGATGTCTGCAGTACATAAATGTGAAGTGAAGCTTAAAAAGTGGCAAGTTTGACATTTTTTGAACATTCTACCGTACTATACTGTAATTTATTGCATTTTATGTACTATTATTTGAAAAAACAAAAGAAACCAAAAAAAAAGGAATGTATTTAAAATACTGCTCTAAATCAGCTGGACTGAAATGCTAATTAGGTATAGACAGTGGTAGTACTGACCAATCAGACCTGAAAAGTGTCTAGCTGCAGACTCCAGTACTGTATCTGTATCCTGTGTAGCTCCACTTTAGTACCGTACCATACTGCGGCCAGACACTTTTGTAAACTTCTGCACTGGTGACATCGCGACCCATGCCTCCAAAATGTAAATCTGCTGCATGTGCTGTTTGTGTGTCAAAGAAAAGGAAAACAATCACCTTGGAAAGTAAAGTGGACATAATAAAGAGATGCAAGAGAGGTGAAGCACCATCTGCCATTGGAAAGGCATTAGGCTATAGCTGATCGATGATCAGAACAACTTTAAAAGAAAGAATAATGAAGCATGTGAAAGGCCATACCCTGATGAAAACTATGATTATTGCAAAACAACAAAATGGCTTAATTCCTGAGACAGAAAGTCTATTGCTAATTTGGATCGAAGACCAAAATGAGAGGAATATCCTTATTAGCCTTTCATTAGTGCAAGAAAAGGCTTGAAGCCTTTTCAATGATTTAAAAGCTGTTCAAGCAGCAAGTGCAGGCGGGTACGATGAAGAATTTTCTGCGAGTAGGGGCTGGTTCCATCACTTTAAAATGAGGGCTAATTTGTATAACACTGAAACTGAAGGTGAAGCTACGAGTACAGATATAAGTGCTGCAAAATACTAAAATGTTGGAAAAAATTACTGAAGAAGGAGGTTATTTGCCAGACCAAATATTTAACGTAGATGAGACTGGCTTATTTTGCAAGAAAATGCCTGAAAGGACTTACATTTCAAAAGAGGAAAAAGTGCATTAGGGCCTAAGGCAGCAAAAGAAAGACTAACGTTATTGTTTGGGGGTAATGCTTCCCATGATTTTAAGTTGAAGCCTTTGCTTGTGTATCACTCCTTAAATCTGAGGGCACTACAGCATGTCATTAAGGCATCTCTTCCTGTTATTTGGAAGGCAAATGCAAAGGCTTGGGTTACAATTGCCATCTTTGAAGATTGGTTCTTGAACCATTTTGTTCCTGCTGTTCAAAGGTATGGCCTGGCCAAAAATATTCCTTTCAAAATTCTTCTTGTACTTAACAATGCACATGGACATCCAAACAGATGACTTGCACTCAAATGTAAAAGTTTTTTACCCCCCCAACACCACATCGCTACTTCAGCCAATGGATCAGGGAGTAATAGCCTCATTTAAGGCCTATTATTTACGCCGGACCTTGTCACAAGCAGTCAGGGCTACCCAAGATAATACAATGGCCTTAAGGGAGTTCTGGAAAAATTATGTCTATGATGCCATCAAAAATATTGTCAATTCTTAGGATGAAGTAAAGCAGTCAAATATGAAAAAAGTGTGGAGCAAACTGCCCACAATCTGCGCCTGCTATACAGACTTCTACAGATGATACTGCTGAAGCCAGGCAGGCTGTGGTTGATATTGGTAATCAACTGCAGTTAGACATCACTGACACGGATGTCATAAAGTTACTTGACTCCCCTGACAAATAACTGAGCAATGAAGATCTTATGGAACTGGAGCAGCAGACAACAGCATCTGAGGAAGAAAACAGGGACAAAGATACTCCAAAATCAAAAATGTTCTCGACTTATGGTTCAATCTATTTGAAGATATGGAAAAAAATTTTAATAAAAATTTCTTTGAGTAAAAAATGTTTTCGACAAAAGAGTTAGCTGAAGCCTTTCATCTCAATGAAGCAGGAATGGCAAAGTTAGAGGAGCAAGATCCTAATGCAGAGAGGTTCACTCAAGTTTACCATACAGTTACTGAGGGCCTCAGCTGCTATAAGGTCATTTATAATGACAAAAAGAAAAGCTCTGTACAAACCTCCCTTGAAGCCTACCTCAAGAAATTGACTCCAGTAGTAAACCCCCGTGTCCAGCAGCAGAATCAAACCCTGACTGCACCGCCAGGCCCATTCTCTCCAAGCCCGTCATTTGCTGCATCAGCCAATTAATAGAGTTATCATGTCGTTAACTCACAAACTAGTGTTAACCTTTACAATAATTGTTATCCTTTTTCTTTTTTCCATTTAAACTGTTTTCAGAACAGTTTCTTTAATATTTTTTTACAGTACGTACCGCACTGTACTGGACAAATGTACAGACATAATTACTGCACTGTTACAGTATTACACTGTACTTACAGTATTATTACTACAGTATACAGTATTATGTTTAAGATTTTTTTTTTAATTTGGACGTGTTTCTAAAGTGGTTTATATGCAAAGAAAAGTAAAATAAATACTAGACTGAGGCAAACATTTGACTAAGTGACATTTCTTATGAACCATATGTATGTGTTTTGACTTGCATACAAATCTGACTTAAGGACAGACAAAAAAACGGATCTCATCCTTAACCCGGAGAATGCCTGTACCAAGTGTAAATGGTATAATGTAGTGCTTAACCACGTCTTTTGTTTAACAAGCCTTGTTTATATAGATTTTCTAATGTAGCTTTAAGCACCTTGTAGGCCTGCTGTATCTAATGTAGGGATTTCCAAGCAAAATCTGGAATATCTTGATATACTGTATCTGGTGTCTGTAAATACTACCCCTCTCCCTTATCTGCTATCATAATTCTTATGCATAGATCCTTGCAGGTGCGGGCATCTAGTTTTCTTTCTGACTAAGCCTCTTTTTCACATGTGGCTTCAAAGGTGGACAGTGTGAGATGCATGGGTGATGTGAATACTCTTTGTCTTCAAAATTTCTTATGGGACCATATTTCCATTGAGACTTTGATCCAGCCTTCTACATGGATATTTATTATGAATAATTTTAAATCTCAGATAGTATCAACAAGTTTAGCTCGCTGAGGATGAATGCAAGTCTTTCAGGAATATCTCCTCTTCCACAGGATACAATAAATGTTTGGATATGTCAAGGATTTTTACCTTGATTTGTTTTAATTTCGAGTGGTTTTCCTTTTTATCTTTGAGTAATTACTTTCTATGTGATCTGTTTCACACAGTCTTGTTTGGGGTGAATGTGGATGGAGGAATCCCTTCATTTGATCCTTAGTTCTTTGTTACCCACTTTTTACTCCTGCTGTCTACTGAGCATCACCCTTCTTCCAGACAACTGGCCTAACCATTTCCTATCACTGGGGAAGGGCAGACTTAGAGGGCTTATCATTTTAAAAGCCATTGGGGTGATCTGAGGTTTCCCTGCTTTTTTTTTCTCCATGGCTCTTGAAGTTCACTCCTGGGAAGATGGGTGTAAGGGGCTAACCACAGAGGTAGTTGCCTTAATTTTACAATGGGTACCCTCATGTAGAAGCCCTGTGCCTCCCCTAGAGCATGAGTCATGTTTTATCTGGTCTACGCAGAGGAAATCACACTCCCCTGTGTGTCCCCAAGTGCACACTAATCCCTCCAACCCTACCCACAGAAGTGTGTGCTCTTTGCCCCTTCACTCCCCCCACCTGTCTCCTCCAGAACTAGGGCCATTAGTTGAGTTATTGTTCTACTCTTATCTTTAGTTCTGAATTTATTTTAGGCCCTTGTTTCCCCCATGTTTTATATCAATGGGGTCCTGTTACATGCATTTTTTTTTTATTTGCTTGTTCCTTTTTCTGAAACATTCTCTCCCATAATGCTCTACTTTTCTGCTCCCTCTTATCCTCTCTGATTTCCTGCTAGGGATGCACCTACTTAAGTCTGGTTGGTTTGAATTTGCTTCTAAAAATGATTACTGATAAATGCATTAATTTGTTACAAGTATGAAAGTGAGCGGCATAGTGGTGTGGCCTCACAGCAAAGAAGTTCTCTTGTTGATTCTTGGCTGGGTGCCTTCTCTGCATGTCCTCCCTGCATTCATGTGGGTTTCCTTCAGATGCTCTGGTTTACTCCCGCATTCCAAAGACATGAAATAGGTAGGCTGGATAGTCTAAATTGTCCATAGGTGTGAGTCTGCATGCAAGTGTGTGGTGTGGAAGAACTACGGCAGCAGGACTAGCCACCTGGTGGTGTAAACATTGGCTCTAGAAGATTGTTACTGATAAAGTGATACCTTGACACCATGTGCAAAAATGGGAAAAGGGGTTATGGATTGATGGAGGGGTAGATTACAGGGATGAAAGTACTTCATGGACAAAATATCCTGACTTGTACCGGAAACATAAGGTTCAGGTAGTACAACCCAGTTCCTTTTCTTAGGTGCTCACATTACAGAGTGCATGTCCTTGAGTGCTATATTTGATGCCTCCCTTCACACTCATAACTCCCCACAGAAGGACTTTTATCCTTTTATTCTCTGATTAAGCAAGGTTCCATTCTCCCACACTAAGAGAAGTGTCTGGGTAGTACTAGGCGTCTTTATTCATAAACTTATTGGCGATGCATTGCTAGTCACTATGAAGCCAGTATTCTCCTATACAGTTCATACAGTTGAGTGGCCCCTACTCATTACTTCTAACCACTGAAGCATTAAATCCCTCTCTACTTCTCTAAACTGCTTGACTCGAGTGGCAGCTGACTGTCACATGATGTATTGGTCTCACCCTCCTTCACAAACATATATGACTGACCTGAAAGCTCTTTACCGTAGCACTCTCACACGATTTGTTACTTTTTTGGCTCTTTTTTTTCTTAAGCCAATCAGCTGTTTTTTGAGACTTGCAGATTTACTTTTCTGCCAATCAGCTGTGCTTTTAGACTTACAGATTTACTTTTCTGCCAATCAGCTGTGCTTTTAGACTTACAGATTTACTTTTCTGCCAATCAGCTGTTTTTTGAGACTTACAGATTTACTTTTCTGCCAATCAGCTGTTTTTTGAGACTTACAGATTTACTTTTTTGCCAGTCAGCTGTTTTTGTGAGACTTACAGATTTACTTTTTTGCCAATCAGCTGTTTTTTGAGACTTACAGATTTACTTTTCTTTCTTTCATGTCTTGGCCTATCCATCCCATGTATGAAAATGAGTCAGTTACCTGTCCCTCACCACTCCCCATTGTTCAGTGAGATGGAGGTATAGCGTGATGTTGTGTAAATCTTTCCCTCGTTAAATGGATTTGATGAAGTCCAGGAAACTAATCTGGATGAAAGCACTTACTGAAATTCAAGTCTGGATTGTCTGAAAATCATGCTTGGGTAAGAAATATAAGGGGGTCATGTTTTTATGCATATAACATTTAGCATTCTCAAATGCTGTTCCCCTTTTTAAAGTCGTCCATATTCTGTACAAAACTACTTCTCTCCCCCAACACATCCGAAGAATATCTTTTGGCCATTTTCCACTGGGCTGATGTTTTTCATTTACAATGGCTGCCTTTTCCTACTCTGCGATCTTCCTCTTAACAGAGTCCTCCAACATTTCAGTGTTGTATTCCTTTTTCCTCATTTATTGTTCTTTACTTTTATTTGTTTACCTCAGTCTTTAACTAGAAATATTGACTCATTTATCCTTATTTCTTCTCCTCCTGACACTGGACATCATTTTGCCCTCACTCCTTCTGTAGTGTATGTTTATGTCTTCCACTCTTCTCAGATCACCATCTCTCATTATTATTTCAATGGGATTATCAGTAGAATTAAATACAAAATAAATTTATATCTATTATCCAGCTGCCATTTTTTCCATGCCAGTCAAGTGCTTGAAAAAAGGAGTTATCATCACAAAAGGATTCTTTCTGTTTGACTGAATTCATCCCGTTTGTCCAGGTTGTTTTTGTCAATGTCTAGGACATAGTTATTTTGAAGGCACATTCAGTATGTGTCTGTCATCATGCTAATGTATTTGATGTGCAATAACATTGAAGTTTACTGCCTTTGTGGTGCTGAACTTTGGGGATAAGGTAATGTTCCCTTACCTTTGTTGTTAAAAGACAACAGAGTTCACATTTTAAGAGCCACACAAGGAGTGGAGGTGTCCCATTGCAAAAGCCCTTGTTTTGTTTTTCTTAATCACTGTTACTGTTTTTAGTGCTGATGATGTTTGTGTTCACTTTGTCCTTACATGAATACTGACTAAAGTTACATCATAAATTATATCTTCATTGATCAGTTTACTCCTGAAACCCACTTTGATCTTAAAAAAGATGTAGGCTTTCAAGAATCTGCAAAAAGCTTACAGTCCTGTTATTTGAGCAGTCTAATTGCAAGTCATCTGGAAACCACTTTAACATTTTTTTTGTCTCAGTAATCTAGTGATTACCTTCCTGGGATCTGTTGTCATATATGTAGGCTGGGTAATTTCATTCTCAACAGTACTGTGTCTGATATGCTATTTAATTAGAATAGCCATACAAATAGGGTTACCACCTGCCCCTCTTTGCAAGGGACAGTCCCACTTTGGGCACTTTTGTCCTGCGAACAAATCTACAAAATGGCAAATGTCCTGAGATTTTAAGACAAAAAATATTTACTAAGTTTTCTTTAATAGTTGCATAAAATTGTTATTTTTGTATCTGAAACACCTAAATATTATATGAAATAGCATAAGCAACTTATATGCTACAAGAATAAGCTTTTATTTGGACAAAAACAGTGAAGTTCTGTCCTTTGCACTCCCTGTGGGTATGTCTGTCCTGCAAAATTGCACGTTTCTACAAAAAATGTCCCACTTTGGGCATTTGAAAAGATGGCAACCTTACATACAAACTGCCTGCATCCAATTACACCGATAAGTGACTTACATTACAGATAGCTTATATTCTTCAGAGATTAGGTGTTAGCATTTTCAGAGTACACTCTCAAGAAGTACTTTTACTTTCTTATCTGCATCCACCCTTCTGCATGCCTTTTGCCTTTGATGATGTATTATACTAAAAATCTTTAGTTTCTTCTACCAAATTCTATGCTCCGTACTTCAAGCATGCTCATTATTCAGCAGTGCTTCATATTAAATGCTTGTTATTTTGGGGGAATGCATATGAACAACAAATAATCTGATAGTTACTAATACAATCAAAACAGTAAGTTGTTAAGGACTACATTATGATTAAGACATTATATTTTAAAATTAGTATTTGCGATTGTGATTAATGTTATTTTCAGACTGCGGTGGTGGTGCTGCGGTAACCTTGTCGCCTCACAGTTAGACATTGCCTGTTCGATCCTCAGTTAGAGCATCTTCTGTGTGGCGACATGCGTGAACGGGCGTTCCTTCGTTGAAGGTTGTGCGTTAGGCCCGGCAAGCCAGCACGTAAAACTCTACTGCCAATCATTAGCAGAAAGGAGTTCCGCTGTGGTGACCCCTAACCGGGAAAAAGCCGAAAGACACAATTAATGTTATTTTCAGCACTGTCAAGCTTATATTAGTGCAAGAAATTACTATGATTTGTTGCACTTTAAAGTATCCTTGGAAGGTAGCTGTGTACATGGCATTAGTGTTTTTATTTTTGCTGTCTTATGATGTGACAAACAGCTCCCTCAACATAGGGTCGAATGAAATGCAGAACCCCTTGTATACACAATAGCAATATCATTACTTCACCTCAACCATAAAAAACATCAAAATTAAAGTAAAGTACTTTTCATCAGACATTTCATCTCACCCAGTTTTGTGTAGAACATTCTCCAGGAATGCCAGACAAACAAATCACGAAGCACCTATTATGTAAAAAAGAGGTGGCACTGGATAATTACATGCAGTTAAACTCCACTGACCGATACAAAACGTTTATAGGTAAACAATTACATTGTGGTAGAACCAGAAATAAATTACAATTAGTCAGAAATTAACGTACTATTCCTCATCACTGTGCTGAAATTTCAAGGAATGTCTGTTTAGAATACGAGAACAAATTGCTACACTGCAAACTACTAAACTTTTTTATCTGAATATATCTAGCAGTTACACATTCTTGCATATAAAATATCTAGCTAATTATGTTTGCATTACCATCATATTAATTGTTAATAGATGGCTTAGTTCAAAATAATTAATTTATTCTAGATAGATTTATTTTATAAAGTCAGAGATTCTCCCTCTGGCTATATATTTCTACCCCTACCTAAGACCAACTGACACTGCTTCTGTTTTATTATACACGATAACATTTTTGTAATAAGACAAAGATTAATTTATTTTTTCATCTACATTATAAAATCTATTCAGTCACTCCATGCTAAATACTAAAGCATGCCTCCTTATCTCAAAATTACAGCTTGTCGTGTGCTGATTCTTTCTGTTGGTCTCTACTAGAATATAATATATTAGGGCACATTAGTGCTTTTATCCAGTTTGTGTGTGTAATTTACAAATCTTTCTTCCAGCTGTGTTCTTAATGCATCACAGCATGCCATTAATAATTGAAAGCCTTCTGTACCCAATGGCTTTTACTGACTACAATGAAATGTTTCCATTAAGGACTCAGTTTGGTCATGCAACAAGCCCTCAGAAATCAGAGCTATAGCCAAGAAATGCTTACAAAATACTACTCAAAATGATTTAATGACCTGCTTTAGTACAGCTCTTGAGAATTTTCTTGGATTTATCATATTTTATTGGTGAAACACATTTTTACTTGCCCTACATTTTGCAGTATGTTGTAATATGTCATCAAGCTTTCAAGAACAATCATAAAAATGCTTTGGTATTTATGAGTTAGAACTTCAATGTGCAGACATTGTGATGACTGGCATGCCCTTAATGATTAGAAACACTTATGCTTATCCTGTCAATCAGTATAAATGTAAGGCTGCCATTAACCATACTCACAAGCTAGATTTAGGTTGAAATTTCATCAGTTTATTTTCTTTTGCCTTGCCAAAGTCAGGGAAGAATATGTGCCATAATTCAGAGAGACAGTCAACAGTTATGCATCAGTAATCCGGGGGGGATATGGGAAGCTAAGATGTACTCTTGATTTAGAGATTCATTTGAATGGACACAGCGGTTGGTATATTAACATGTACCAAAAGCTATAAATATTACAAAATAATGTGCTGATTAAGCAAAAAATATAGGGCATGATTCAGAAGCCATTACAGTACTCCTATGGATTCAAAGTAACCAATTACAAAGAAGAAACACAAACGATAGTGTTCACCAAAGCCATTACAGTACTCCCATGGATTCAAAGTAACCAATTACAAAGAAGAAACACAAACGATAGTGTTCACCAAAGCCATTACAGTGTTCACCAAAGCCATTACAGTACTCCCATGGATTCAAAGTAACCAATTACAAAGAAAAAACACAAACAATAGTGTTCACCAAAGCCATTACAGTACTCCTATGGATAAAGAGTAACAGATTACAAAGAAGAAACACATACCAGAGCACATCACCAAAAATAAGTAAAACAGCAGACAAAAATACCCACCAAATCCATAGAGTCAAATGTAACAAATACATGGGTGTACCACAATCCACAGCAACAAAACTCATTAAATATAAAGCGACAACAGTCCAGATGTCTGCTACCATAAGTATATTACAAGGCCATATAGAAACCTACATAAAATTAAAACAAGTTAAATGCAACCAATAGCTCCAGGTATAGCAGACATCCTGAAAGACAGACACTCTGTCATATTAACTGATTCCTTATTTCTTTCTTCTGCCACAGTTTTTCCTATATAGATGGGTGAAACAGCTCGAACAAACTGCAACATATACAACCCCTGTGATTAAGCAGTTGTCCCTTGGTATTCTA
This sequence comes from Protopterus annectens, assembly GCF_019279795.1. Taxonomy (NCBI): domain Eukaryota; kingdom Metazoa; phylum Chordata; order Ceratodontiformes; family Protopteridae; genus Protopterus; species Protopterus annectens. The sequence goes on along the minus strand of NC_056743.1, from coordinate 518,335,903 downwards.
AAAGTTGTTCCAAAGACATTGTTTATTCTCAGGGGTTCACAGTCATACACATATGGTCATTGTCTACACATGCCACTCTTAGTCATACCCCCAGGTGTATAATATCTATTTTGTTCTGTTTTAATGTTGGTGTTGCTCTCAATCAAGTTCTTAAAATTTCTGCCAGTTTTATAAACAAAGCTGGGTTTACCAACTAGTGTTTCAAATATTGTAGGATTTGCTGTAATAATTGTCTAATTTTTGTCTATTATTCTGCTCACCTCTTGAATACCTTCACAGTATTGTAATACCAGAGCTCTGGTTAACCCTTTTTCTTCCAAACTGCTTTCTTTAAATGAGTGTTTCTCTTCCATGCCTATACCTTAAAGTGGCTTATATCATTTTCTGCATTCTCAAAAAAGTCAGTCCTCAGTACTGATTTGTTGGTTTGATTTTGGAGCGCTTTTATGTCAGCTGGAAACTAATGTTAACTAAAGTTGAATGACTGCACATTTTTAAAATCGGTGGCAAAGATGAGATTAGGAAAATTGCAATTTAAATTGTTAGCTTTTTAACATTTGGAATGTATTTTAAATATGAAATGAATCAACCACTATGAAATTATACATGTAAGATTTTCATTTTAGATGATGTAGGTATAGCTTTAAAAGGAACAGGTGGTGATCCACCATCTCATTTGTGATTATATAAAAGGGAGAGTTTTTTGATTCTTCCTTTTTCTGATGAAGTCCTGTTGTAAGTAATATGAGGGATGAAAGCATTAAATGATGTTACTTTTGCAATAAATTACTGGATTTTATTTTACTTTTGGTGGAGTCCTTATTGGTGTATATATTTTATTTCCATATTCCTTCTGGTTTGTGTTGCTTTTGACTTTGATGGTTGGCTTGTTCACATAAACCACCTGCCCCAACAGTACCTCTCTATTATTCTACATTTCAACTACTACTTTCCCCATATAGATCCTCACTACTTCCTATCTTAATTACATCCTCATACTCTATCCTTTCCAAGCCATTTATTTATTACATTTCAGAAACTTAAGAGAAGATACCAGGACAACCTAACTCTCTTCCTTCATAGGCTAACAGGCTTATATAATGTTAATAGGATAACGGCCCTAAAGCCCTTACAAGCCTAGCCGTATCCCACACTGCCCCAATTACTGGTGGTTAGGTGAGTGAAGTTTGAAGAGGTAAAGGTCTATGGTAGTTAATAATGACTTCCTCTGTCGAGGGGGTACATGGGTGCCACCCCGTGAGTGATTTTGCAGTCACATATCCATTGATCTAAGTTGCATTTGAAGAGGGTCAGGGAGGGACTCTGTTTCACTTGAAATGGTAGCTTGTTCCAGAGAAGTGGCAGTCTTTGGGAGATATATCTATCGCTCCAGCATGACCTGTTCATGTCAGAGGCTAGGTTAAAATATCTGGAGTGAGTGACCCTCATGCAGTCTGATTTATGAATGTGTAGCATTTCCATCAGGACCAGATCAGAGAATGCCCTCTAAGCTATGCACAGGTCACCACTTAGCAACCCATAGGAGACAGAACACAATGACAGGATTTTCAGTCTTTCTGCGTAAGACTTGTTTTGTGTACCCTGTAATTTCTTGGTGAGAAACCTCTATGGTCTCTCCAGTTGTTGCAGGTGTCTGGTGAGGTACATGCAAAAGGGAGCATTGTACTCAACTATTGGTCTTATGAGGACTGAGTGTAATGGAATTATAATATCCTTAGATCTAGATGTGATGAATTTACTTATATGATGTGCCACATAAAAGGATTTCCTTACTACTGTGGATACGGGGTGGTCAAAGTTCAAGTTATCAACCTGAGTACCCACTGGGTCTACACTTAGGGTGGTACTGTCTATAATGCAATTATCAGGGATTTCAGCTTTCCCAAAGGGAATAATAATGCAATTTTTTGCATCTAGCTTTAATCCGTGGCTTTGGCACCAGTCATTTGTCTGTGTTAACCTTGTCTGCTGTATATTAACATCCCTGGGGGACTCGGTGATTGGTTCCAGTTTGCAATCATCAGTGAACTTGGTCAGTCTCAGGCCTTCTGAGAAATAAACTCAGAACAGTAAGGGGCCCAGCACAAAACCCTGTGGTATGCCACTGGTGACTGGTCTTTTACTACAGGTGAAGTCCCCCACTTTGACAGTATGTGTCCTGTCGGTGTGCCAGCTGGCTTCTCATCTGGTAATGTAGGGGTTACTTCCAATTGGGAAAGGCTCTCTATAATACCTGAATGAGGAATTGTGTCAAATGCTTTGGCTAGGTTAAGATAGGTGGTATGCACTGTCTTTTCCTAATCCAGGGCCTTTGTGACTTTCTTGAAGAAGTCAACCATATTGAACAGGCATGATCTAACTTTAATGAATCCAAAGTGGGTTGAATCCAGAGTCTGGAAATTATCTATGTCCTTGTTAATAATATCCATAATGACTCTTTCCATGGCCATGCAGATGAGGCTAGTCAAGCTTATGGGCCTATAATTCTCAGGGTCAGTTGATGGTCCCCCTTTGTGCAGAGGGAGTACTGTTCCTGTTCACAATTCTGCTGGAAGATAGTCAGTTCACAGGCTGTGGTTAAACAGAGATCCAAGTGGGTCTGCCAGGTCATGTTTATAGTTGTTTAAAGGCAATGTGAGATGTTCTTTGGTCTCACTGATGCCATATGTTTGGCCTTAGAGAGCACAGAGATAATCTGCTGTGTTGAGATAATAGGCTGAGGAATGATAGCAGGTATACATTGGGGATGACTGGAGGGGACAGGGGGGGATGAAGGTTGCTCTAAATCTGTCAGATAGCAGGTTGGCTGTTATTTGAGTATGGGTGGTGTCATCTACAACTAGTTCAGCACATAGCTGGGTATTCTCTTTTAGATTTAATATGTATTTAAAGACTGCCTTGTGATTATCCTTAGCTAGGGAGGATATTTTTGCTTTGTAATTAGCTTTGGAGGACTTGACAAGATCTTTAATTTGTTTAAGCTGGAGAGGGATTTCTTCCTCTGGTGAGAGAGTTCCCTCTTGTTCTTGAACATTAGTTTATTTCTCTTGTTGTATAGCCTGTTTACACTAGGGGTCTACCAGGATGGCTTGTTTTTTTTTTTTGGCAAGACCTTGTTTTAATCTCATAGGTACAGCCAATTCAATACAACTGCTTAAGTGGTTATACAGTACATTGGTGTCCACCTCTGCATAGGACTCTGTGTTATCTGCATTCGAGGGGGCTTTGAAACTTATTATACCATAACTTAGTCGGAGGTAGTTTTTCTATGAAAAATTCTTAAGCATTTTTGAGCTTGATGAAAATACTTTTTTCTTACCTACTGTCTACCAGCTTTCAGACTCGACCAGCACTAATTATTGTACAGCCCTGCAACGTCTCACTTCCTTTTTAATTTCCTACTCCCCCACTGCCTGCTGTCAATTATTTTATTTATTTTTTTATTTTACATTTGTTAACTTTGCTGGTCCAACTGGATATATGTCCATTTTCAGCAGAGGCCCGGGGAGAAAAGCTCAGAGTCAAAATATTAATACACATTAAAAAACATTAAAGAAAAACCATTTAAAAAAGAAATACAGATTTAGCACAGAGAAGAAATAATAATAGCAATTAGCATATTTTTACAGTAACAACAATAAGCAATATTTACAAATAGAGGGTGCTCAATTGGGGACGAATGCAGAAAAGTAAGTTTAAGAAAGATTTTTTCAGGATAAAAGAAAGTATTAGGAGCAAGTAGCAGCTAGTCAGGGTTAGTACAGAGGCAGAGCCAGGGAGTCACGAGGTGAGTTTTGAGCTGGGATTTGAAACAGGGAAGAGAAGAGATAGCAGTGAGGTTGTCAGGGAGGGAGTTCCAGGCTTTTCCTATTGAGTTAGAGAACAAGGAGTCGCCTGCAAAGTTGTTGGATTTACAGGTTGATATAAGAAGTTTGTTAGCAGACCGTAGGCTTTTGAGGTTGCAATAAGAAGTAATAAGGGTAGTAAGTATAGGGGTGTTGGTAGGTTTGTAGAGGATTTTATGGGTTAAGGAGAGCTGGTGAAATAAAATCAGATTTTGCAGCTCAAGCCATCCCAATTGTTTTAAGTTTAAGCAGTGTTGAGTTCTAAAGGTAGAGCCAGAGACAAATCTGGCAATATTGTTGTAGGCAACAGCCAGTTTGGTGAGGTTAGTTTTGGACAAATACGTGTAAATAGGGGAGGCATAAAGGAGGGTAGAAATCAGATGGGAATGGGCAATGGTAGTTCTGGCAAGAGGTGTAAGAAATGGTTTAATTCTAAACAGGGAGCCTAGTTTTCTGTTAACTAATTTTATAGTGTTGTTAATGTGAGAATCAAAGCATAGGTTGTTGTCTATCTCTACTTCGAGAAGCCTGGTGGAAGGGTCAGGTGATATGTTGGTGCCATTACTAGACAAGACAGAGAAGATGAGTGGTAGGGATTTAAGAGTGGGGGAGAAAAGTAACAGTTTGGTTTTCTTTGCGTTTAAGATTAAGCATCGTTTTAGGAACCGTGTTTCAACGTTTTGGAAAGTCTGTTGGGTGATAGAGTGCAGTTTAGAGGGGGATGAGGCAGAACAAATCAAAGTAGAATCATCAGCGTATTGTATACAGGTTGTCGAGGGAATACTGGCATGAAGATCATTAATAAAGTTAGAGAACAGAAGGGGGCCAAGTATTGAGCCTTGGGGGACTCCAAAGGTAATGGGAAGGAGGTTGGATAAGTTGTTTTGCCAACGCATTGCCCATTGTCTGTTATGAAGATATGACTCAAACCACTTTATAGTACTAGGGTCGATTGCAAAAGTTTTAAGTAAGTTTATCAGTAGATGGTGATTGACCATATCAAAGGCTTTGGATAAGTCAATAAAGAGAGCAGAGGTGAGTATGTTATTATTCCGGTTTTTGTTTATGCAGTCAGTAAAGGAAAGGAGGGCTGAAGTGGTGCTATGGAAAGGCGTGAAGCCATGTTGACAGTTGGCTAGTAGGTTGTAATTTAACAGGTGTTTAAGAAGTTGTTTTTGGACGCATTTTTCCATGACTTTAGCTAGGGGGGAGATTAAGGCTATGGGACGGTAGTTAGAGAGTTTTGTTGAGATCCCACGTTTATGCAGGGGAGTGATATGTGAGATTTTCTAGACTGAAGGAATGTAGCTTTCCACAAAGGTTCTGTTAATCAGAATGGAAATGGGATAGGCTAATGGTCTGGCTGCAATTTTTAGATACTGAGCAGGAAGAAGGTCAGCAGAAGGAGAGGAGGTTTTAAGCTTGTGGAGAAGAGAACAGATAAGTGATATGGGCACTGGCTGAAGTTGAAAAGTGGGAATAGAAGTGTAAGATGAGGAGGACTGAGAGGAAATAGTGGGGGATAGTTGATTAGCTAGAGACTGGACAGTTTCAGAGAAGAAGGTATTGAAGGCATCAGCAGTTTGTTTTGGGTTGTTTTTGAAAGTGTCTGAGGGGCATGGGGTTTCAGAGTGACCAGGCTTTAAGAGAGTATTTATTCCTGCCCAGAACTTGTGAGGATTTTGTTGGTTAGCTTGCTGTAAATGGTAGAAGTATTTTCTTTTATCAAGAAGTACAGCTTTTTTAGTGGAGGTTCTTATTTGATGAAAGTCAAGTTGGTCAAAAGGATCTTTAGTGCTACGAAATTTGTTCCAGAGTTTATTTTTCAGGATAGTTTTATGCCTTGTATCTTTTGATAGCCAGGGGGCAGGTTTTGAGCTAATTCTGGTAGAAAGGAACTTTGAGTTGAAGTATGCTACAGCATCATCCAGTGGTAGCTGTTTGAGAGGAGACCAATTGCAAGCTTTGAGTTCTGTTAGGAAGCTTTCAGGGTTAACGGTTTTATTTGTTCTGACCATTTTGTATTTAGTTAGGTTGGAGGTTGCACTTTTATGTCTGATTAAGTAAGTAAGTGCATGGTCACTTAAATCATCAGGTAGTGTCCCTACTGTATAAGTATGGTGGTGACTATTTATCAGAATCCAGTCCAGTATGCTTTCTTTCTTCTTAGTTTTGCTAGTTCTGGTGGGGGTTTGAATGGTTTGTGAAAAAACGTGAAGCCTTAAGAGGGTGGGAGAGTCTACTGAGGTACAGGTTTTCCAGTCTATATTGACATCGCCCAGTACTATGGTTTCTTGTGGGAACTGAATGGAGAGCCAGCTAAGGATTTCTTTATGGGAACTGATATTATTTCCAGGGGAAAGATAGGTGCAGATTAAATAGATGGATTTGTGTGTGTTAAGCTGAAGTTTGGTGATAAGAATTTCTGCATTACTTATTGTGGGAGGTTTTTCATATATGACAGTAATTTGTAAACCTGTTTTGTAAAGAATTGCAATCCCTCCACCTTTTTTGGCTTTGTGGTCTAGTCTGTAGATGTTGTAGCCAGGAGGAGTGATCTTGATGTCTAGGGTTGCTGGTTTGAGCCAGGTTTCAGACAGGCAAAGGATGTCGAAAGAGTGTATGTCTAGCATTGCATGGAGGAGGGCAATTTTATTATTAATGCTGCGGATGTTTAGGTGAGCTATAGAGAGAGACTTGGGGGGTTTGGAGGGTAAGTTAGAGCATAAGGGAGGGGGACAGAGTAAGTGTATTTGGGCCACAGTTGGGATGAATGTCACCTGCTAGACGGGAGAGAAGTAATCTTTTTATTATGTCTGAGGGTTTGGTCAGGAAGTGTAAGGTTTTTCTGTTACCTTGATTAGTGTAGAAAATGTGGAACTTTCTGTGAAATTTTCCAAGAAGGTAGCTGGGTGAAGAAATGTTGTTTGAGAATGATTGGAATGTGTTTTGGAAAGGTGAGCTAGTATGTTGATTGAGGGAGTGTGGTTCTTTAAGGCTAAGATGTTCATATGAGGTTAGAAGGTAGGGTAGCATAAGGAAAGGAAAGAGTGAGAGAAGAAAGATATGTTTTGAATAAGATGAGATTAGTAGAGCAGGCATAGTGATAGGGAGGTATATGACAGAAAAGTAAGGAAGTAGAAATGAAAAAGCAGACAGGAAGAGAAGGAGGAGGTTGTGGTTGTAGTAATGATGCAGATGAACGGGTATTGGATGAAACAGAGGGGAGGGGTAAAGTTTGATTGGTGTGGTAGAGAGGTGGGTCTGGTTAGGGAAGTATAAGTTTAGGTGTACTGGGGGTGGGTGGGAATTGGGGGTAGGGTAGGGGGAGCGGAGAAAAGCAATCTGTAACCGAAAAGAGACAGCAGCTGAGATGTAAGTATGCTACTAAAAAGTTTATCTTGTAGTATAGAAAGAAAGGTTTAATGGGCAGGAGAAAAACTTAGGGAAGAAAACTGGGAAGGAGAACAGGGAGGAAAAAGGTCTGACTATAATGATAATCAGTGGGAGAAATTATAGTGAGTAAAGCTTATTCCAGGGTGTAGAGTGCCACCTAGTAGCGACAGGCGAAGAAGGTAACCAGGGAGGATACTATTTGAATGAAAGCCTGGTTTATCTCTTGTAGAGAAAAGATTAAAATCCGGAGGGGCGAGAGGGCCAAGCAGGCTGTGGTGGGCTGCTAACATGCTGGAGGCAAGGAGTATCGCTCTCAGGTTAAGGAGCAAAAATACTGAAACCTGATATGTATCTTGGTATTAGGCCATGTACACAGAGCCTTCTGTAGAAAAAGGGGATAACCGTACTGAAGGACATGTTAAGCAGTCAGGCATCTTCTCAAGTTAACAGGAGGAGGTTTTCCTTTTTGCTTTGAAGTTGTAGTTATATAATTTCCTTTTCTTTTGCAAGCATTAGAGGGAGCGCCCGGGAGGGAGGCTGTAAAAATAAAAGAGAAAGAACAAATCTGAAACAAAGACAGGCAGATATTGAGAGGGACAGAAGTAGAAGATAGGACAAGACGTATAAGAGTTAGGCTACACAGGAGGGACGCTAGGGAGAATATTAGTTAGGCATAAAAGGTGTAAAGACCTGAGAATGTTAAATACAAGGACCGTTTCTCTTAAACTCAAGGAAAAAATACACCCAGCTGAAAGATAGGGCAGGCAAGAGGCACTACGAGATGAGCCCCACACCGTTAGCCACACATGCAACAATATAGTACAGTCCGTTATGCGAGGAAAGGGGAAGAAGTAGGAGTAAAATACAGAATGAGTACAATAGCAACAGTAGTTCCACAAATAATCAGCAACATTATGTGCAACCTCAGAGTCAATCAAATACAAATCCCTTTACTCAACTGCACTACTCCTCAGCTTATCCTCTATTCTCCTTCTCCTACTACTGAGCCATCTGTCATCCTACCATGACTCAATAATGGCTCTCAACATCTCTCAAGCTCTTTTGCAACCACATATCATAAAACCTCCACACATTGCACCAAAGCTATTTAATGTTGCTTCACACCTTTAGCCCAAATATTGACTGATTAACTCCATTTCAATTTAAATCAAAATAAAATTAAGTGGTAAATGACTCTCCAAAGAACAAGAATCAGTAATGCCCCAGTATACCAAAGTCCTCCTAGGAGGAGACATTCACCAAAATCCTGGCCTCACCTATCACAGCCATGATAACCATTCAAGAGAATTCCCCTCCACACACTACTCTAACCCCACAATGGTCACCACCCCTCAAGTACTCTAACTTCTGCTGCCATAAATATTAGAAGCATAAGAAATAAATGCTGAACCACATAACTGGATTACCCAAAACAAGCCTGATACTATCAGTATATCTGAAGCTTGGCTTAAACCTACCATGAACAACTCTGAAATTACACAACTCAACTATAATATCATCTATAGTGATCATATTAAAAATAAGGGTGGTGGTATTGCTCTAATATTTCCCAGCTACCACCACATTTCTCACTACAACATAACAATACCAAAATTCAGTTCAGCAGAGCTTCTTATTTCTTTGTTGAAAATAAACAAATATGTATTACTGTCCTTTGCAGGCCTTTTGGTGACAATACAACTACAATGGAAGATATCCTACACTCGATATCCACAACAATTCCACAAAAAAAAAAAATACTACTAAGTGATGTCAATATCAGTTGGTTGGATATAACCTCTAATTCCCTTACATACAGCATGAACTTGTATGGTTTTGCACACCTAATTAATAACCACACACATTAAAGAAATATATCAACTTCATTAGTAGACTAGATCCTAGAATCAGACACTATCAAATTCACCACCACAGGTATAAAGTCAGACTGTCTCAGTGATCATCTCCCAATCTATACAGCTAGACTGCTCACATATTCAATCAAACAGCATATTTATAAAACAACACACAACTTGTCCAAGTTTAACTCAGAAGTAGTCATTACTACCCTATCACCTATTAACTGCAACATTCTAAAACCCCTCCCCTTAAATGCTGCTGATGTAAATGAATTAAATACAGTTTTATACCCCCCCCAAGAGAAAGACTAAAAACAAATAATGCAATTTGGCTATCCAAAAAGAGAAATATGCTAATGCAGGATTGAGCAAATATGTGGAAAGAATGGCAAAAATATAAAACACCAGAATATCTTGAAAATATCAAAATGCCCTGCAAAATACTAAAAAATACAAGTAAACGAAGACAAAAAAAAACTATATTTTAACAACTTTCAGAACAATAGTAAACACAACCCTAAAATATTCTAGTCAGCCATTAAGTAAAGCTTACACTCCGGCCAAAAAGTCAATCATAACCCTTCTCCCAAAAAATCATCACTCAAAACTACAAAGGAATTTAAGACTTATTTCATAGACTAGAGTATCCCTATCCAAGGATTCCCCAACATCTAATCCCAAACCTGCCCAACAGCCACATATCACCAAATTCACTTTCACCTTCAAACCTGTACCCACATTCTATATAAAACTACTCTTATAAGAACTCTAACCATGCTCTACTTCAGCTGATGACCTTCCAGGTGAGTACCTTAAAATAGCAGGCAATAGCATTGACTATCCTGTCTGAATCTTCACAAACTGGTCAATCCACAAATCCCATGTTCTCTCGCTCTCTCTCTCGAAAAATTGCACATTATCCCTCTGCACGAAGAGGAAATTCAACAGACCTCACTAATTTTTAGACCTATAGCAATCTTATCCCCCATCTTCAAAATACTTGTACCCTCAAAAGGTCCATACTTAGTACCTCATTACACCTCTCTCTCCAATGTGTCTACTATGCATTTGCATAATTTTATACAAACAAAAAAATTTGATTGTTGACCTATTGAACTATATCAATGTAAAATTATGTTACTAAGCTTCTTTTTAATGCAACTTTAACTTTATGCATGCAACCCAACATATGTGAATCATTTTGCTATAACTGCTATTATATCAATATTGTTTAAAATTGTACTTGTTTAAAAATGTACTACTGGAGCTTTTCTCCTCGGGTCTCCACTGAAAATGGGCCATAAGCCCAGTTGGACAAACCCGGTTAACAAATGTCAATAAATAAATAAATAAAAAATAAATACTTGAATAATGTATTCAAAAACAACTGCTAAACTATCTCCTGCAGGAAGAACTGCTATCCTCCATACAACACAGCTGACGTCCCTCCCGTAGTATTAACTCTGCACTCTAACCTTTAACCTTTACAGATACTGTCAATAAAGCTACAGATGACAGGAAACTGCTCTTCTTATTTCTATGCTTGTCTAAAGGCTTCAACATAGTTTGTCACAGCAATCATCTACTTGAAATGTTCTCACTAGGTCTATCTCAGCCCTCCTTCTATAGTTCAAAAGCTACCTGTCCAGTAGGTATAAGTCAGTAAAATAGTACGCCACCCTCTCTCCATACCACCCAATCACCACTGGTATATCACAAGGCTTTGTCCTTGGACCCCTCCTCTTTAGCATTCTCAACATCACCCTGCACGCATCCACAAAACAGGACTCCCTAATCCAATATGCAGATTACTCTACACGCATATGCACATGAGACAACTTGGAACAGCTACAGAAAATTACTCAGGAAACTAACAGCCACTGAAACATGATTTTTTTTAAATCACAACTTATGCTCAATCCTAAAACCAAACTACTATCTTTTTCTCCAGAACCCACTCTCATAAAACTAAACAAACAAACAAAAAAAATGTTTCAAATCCTCTATCTTAATAATAAAACCACTAAAGTCACTTCTCATAACAAACTATTAGGGATGATAACAGATTACGATCTTAAATTTGACCTGCAAAATTGCATAAAAAACTCACCAAAAACTAGAAATGCTTTATAGAGCCAAACACTTTCTCACCAATGCAAGTAAAATTACACTTGCCACTACTTACCTTTTCTTCACAATACTTTATGGCGCTCCCATCCTTACTAACCTCCAGGATCACAAAAAGTAAAACATGAACAATGTAATAATAAAGTGGCTAAATCTGCAGCAAACACCCCTTGCAGAACCCTTCAATGCATGGCACTTAAAAGCCTAAATTAGTTAGAATTAACCCATCGACTAACATATACACAGCTTCTCACCACTTATAAAATTATCTAGCATCCATCTGCTTGCCTGGCATTAAATACCATTATACACAACTATGTCTCCACTTGGCCATTATGGTCTAATGACCAAAAACTTCTCTCTGCCCACAAAAATATCAAATCTGCTGGGCATGGCCTGAACTTGTAGCATGTTGCTAAGGTCTGGATCACCTCACCTGTATCCATCAGGTCAATACTCTCCCTAGAGTCCTTTAAAGCCATTCTGAAAGACTTCCTAACCAAAATCTGTCACTACACATGCTCATCCCTAGAATAAACTATATCCCTAAATATGAACAAGTACCAGTTCATACCTGCCTTACACCTTCTTATCCCCCTTCACTCACTTTACTTCAGTTTCTCTACCTGACTCTGTATCTAAATATGCCATATCCCTGTTTTTTTTCTCCTGTTTCATACTGAATTCTTGTTTGTATTATACTAATTTACCTTTAGTTTCTCCAAACAAGCTAAAATTTATCTTACTAATAAATCATTGTCATATAAATTGTATTTATGTGTAACCAGTGTTTTCACATTATGCCTAATTTGGTATAACTGTTTAAACTGTAAATGTATTTGCATTATTTTTGAAGATTGTAAAATTATTGTTTTTAAAGTGTTTTTGTAACACTTTAGAGATTTTCTAACTGAGCCTCCTCTGGAAATGACACCTACCCAAGCGGATTTTCCCAACAATCATATGTCAATAAATAACTAATAATAATAGTAACAATAACACATTTTCCAATGTTCCACAAACATAACAAAAATTCTACATACTGTTATTCAGTGACATTAATGTGAGAGTGACCATACCTAATGCAGCTGCTCGTGTAGGCAGCCATCGTACGTTGATGTAACACTATGCTTCCAGACTTTGACAACCTACCTCAATGTATAATGTAATTAGCCTTTCGGCTGACAGAAGACAGAATGTTTATAATACTGTGTTTATGTTCTCATTCTAGAACACACATCCAGTATGAAGTACCTGACTTTGCCAGCTGTTCATCATGAACTAACTCTGCAGAGTCAAGGATGTTCTTGTTCTTTCAGTAAGCCATTATAGTGCCTACTGAAGTAGGCTCTTCTGAAATGTACCGCTTATCCCTGGTCTTTGAATCAGTTTCAAGATAAAAATACAGACAACATGGACTATGGGGGTGGGGTCATGGATTTGGTACATGGCAGCCATTTTTGACTTCCACACTTTTTCTGTAAGATTATTATAGTGTTCACTGCAATGAAGACTCATAGGTGTGTCATATCATTTACAAGTAAAAGTATTACTGAACAGCCATAGGTCATTGTCCAACAAAAGCACCCACAGCCCAGTGAATACAGGTTCACCAGCACCCAGACTCCAGTGAATATTGGTTCACCAGCAGATATTACAGTGAATAAGTCACACTGTAACAACCATAATATTACTGAACTGCTTGAACCGCTATTAAAATATAATCTCTGAGCATGGAAGTAAAGCATCTGAGTCCACTGCATGCTTAATAGCTATCATCCCTAAAGCTTGCAAAGCAGGAATCTCAGTACTGACCATATAAATGAACATTTTGTATTTATACTTTTTATCTATATTAATGAAAAAACGTTTTAGTCCTATTAGGGTTCAGACACACAAATCAGAAAACATTTGGCATGTACCTCACTAAACACCTGCAACAGCTGGAAAGGCCACAAAAGTACCTCACGAAGAGGATCCTAGTCCTTAAACATGTCTTACATGGACAGACTAAAAAAAAAATCCAGCTATTCTCTGTCTCATATCGTCTACTAACAGGTGATCTCTGCTTGATTTACAAAGCCATGTCTTACCCAGCTCTGTTAGAAATGCTACATCTAAAGAAACCCCAATCCCTCCACACCACATGCTCCAGTGACCTCAACCTCATTCCCACAATCAGCAGAACATGCTGGATGGACAGGTTCATAACCCAGAGATTGCCTATGCTTTGTAACAGACTTCCCATACATGTCAAGCAGAGCACCTCACGGGCCCTTTTCAAGAGAAATCTTGATGAGTGGATGGGAAATAGAAAGCTCACCCCGGGGATAACTCCAGTGGCTGTACTTGATAGAGGCACCGGGAACTAATGGCGGCATGATGCCAGGACATTTCTATGGGTTTGGCTTGTAAAGGCTCCAGGGCCATTGGCCTAGTACACACCTATAAACCTATGGACTTCTACAAGCTACTTGGACAGACAGCCTGGAATTTTGCACATAGTGCTGCTAAATTATGTCTTACGAGCAAGCAGATATCAGGAGATATTTATTTATTTGTTGACCAGGAAAGTCCACTGGGTCAGAGACCCATTTTCAGTGGTGGCCCGGGGAGGAAAGCTCCACAATATTCCAATATTCCACAAAAATACAAAGTTAATACAAAATTAACACACAAATGTATATACATTAAAATGGAACAGAGGTACTGGTATGATGTGAATTGTTTGAAGAACAGTGAATTAACATACAATAAAGATACAGAGCAAAATACTTTTCCAGTCAGAGAATAAAGTCATAAATATAATATTCAGAATTTTGTAGGTATGAAACTTGGCAGAGGAAAACGTTAGTATAACAGAGTACTGAAAAGGATAGGAGTAGCTGGTTGTGTGGGATTATGGAGGTCTCCACTGTATTTCACAGGTGCAGGAGGAAACATTAGTATAACAGAGGTTTCAAGAGCAGGATATGAGTAGCTGGATGTGTGGGATTATGTGTGGGAGATGATCAAGGTGATGAAATGAAGGGAATACTGGTCTGTTTGTCAGCCTATGAAAGGTGTCATATATGGCCTCCAGGAGAAGACTAAGTACTTGAGAAGAGGATGGCCAAGAGGAGATCCCTGAAGTTACATCAGCAAGTTAGTCAAAAGCATTACTTTGAAGGGTCTAAAGTAACAAACAGCAATGCTATACAACAATGACTTATAACTCAATGCACAAAATTTTTAAAATACATGAAAGACTGATATTGGCAAACTGATGCTTATTTACATTCACAAACAACAACTTCAACAATGACCAACATAGTTCAGTCTTTCAATATCCTGGGATCAAAACACTGCAATATGGCTTATGGAACTACTTAACCAGTCTTCTTGAACCCTGTAAGAAAATAGTATGCTTTGTACCTTGGAAAGACATCCTTGGGGGTCTTGTTAGTATATTCCTTCAATGATTAATAAAAATTTGCTAGCATGGTGTGGTTCATTTTCATTTATATATTACGATTGTTTAGGTCAGGGGTGTCCAACCTTTTCAGTTGCAAGGGCCGCATTGAGTCAACAGAAATGGTCTGGGGGCAAACGGCAAGTGAGGACCAAAAAAAAAAAAAGGTCTCTCACATAAACTGTACAGCAAAAAAAAAAAAAAAAAAAAAAAAACCACCGCAAAAGAGCAAAAGACCCAAGGTTTATGCGGACTAATTCAAAGTCAGCCCACTGGCTGTATTGTAGGTGAATTTGAACAATAAATAAATTAATAAATGCACAATATTTGCCCTAAAATTCAATATCTAATTCTAATTATTAAAAAAAAACAGTTAAATCTAACACACATGGCTACCATTCAGAGACAGAGCACCTTTTCTCTGTCTAATTTTCAAAATTCTCAGTCTCTAGGAGAGGGTGAAGGGACTAAGGAAGGCCTAGATTCCATTTGCTGGGAAGCAGTGTAAGGGCCTGTCTGGGTAGTCACCAGGCAACATCTGCAAGGCCTCCCTGGATGTTCATTCTGCCCTAGGTTCTGTGGCTTCCCAAGAGGTACCTGCTACTGCCTCAGCAGACTCCTCCAGGTGAACGGCGGCCACAGGAGGGACGTCTGATGGAGGAGAGGCAGCAGTAGCAACTTCAGACCTGGAAATTTTGGCCACCTTTTTGGGCAGTTCTGTGGACTGATGGACTGACCAGATGACCCTTCTATTAAATATTCAAGGTGTGCAGGCGACTGTGTGTCTTAGGTATGAAGGCTTGTCAGATTCAGATTAAGATGGTCATGTGTAGACCCTGGCCTAGACAAAAAAGGCAGAGTTTGTGGGCATCCTTTTCCTGGATGACATGTAACCTAAACATGCATGCAGTAACAAAAGGAATTAGAAAGAGAGACAGCAGGCAGTGCTGACATTTAACTGGCAACAGTGAAGTTCTGAGGAAAGATACGTGGCAGATATCACTTTTCAATGTCAGATGTCCTAGTGGCTACAAGAACTGGCCAGCCGTTTGGGTAGCAAGCAGAGGATAACCCAAGAGTTTGGAATATTGCAACATGAGAACAGAAAGACATTTTCAAATGTTCCTTTCAACACACCCTAAATAGCCAAAGGCATTGTAATTACTGTGGAATAAATCAAATTAAGATGGGGTTTGGAGTAGGCCCCAGAAGCCATGGGAGTCACAGTTTTCACATTTGATCCCATAATGGTAAAAGAAATGCACTCTTAAAAATTTATTTAAATAGTGTCTGAAAAACATCAGTTACTAATAAAATGCTTGCAAGAATACATGCATCATATCTAGGAATACTGCCCCCGACATCACACAAACAGTTGCCCACCTTACACTGTAGTGTTAGACTGGGATAAAGACACAAACTGCCACAGTCCTACATTTCAAGTGGTTCTTTATATATATATATATATATATATATATATATATATATATATATATATATATATATATATACATAGACACACACACACAAACACACATATATATATATATATATATATATATATATATATATATATATATTGCTTCTTCACTCCCCAAAAGACAGCCACATTTTGATGTTAGACTTGGGCAAAGCTGAAAAAGAGACAACACAGTGACAGACAAAGATATTTCTGACAAATGTATAAAATTGCAAGTCTTCTTACACTACCTCCAAAATAATCACCTATTTAAGTGTCTGATATTTAATTACAAAGCAGGAACAAGTTCCAGGTGAAAATGTTTAATAGTCAAACAGAATTTCATCATATTCAATAGACCCAGTAGGGTTCCCAAAGAAATACTATTAAAGAGATAAAAGCACTTATTTATTTTGTGTACATGTACAATTCTTCAATTGACATTTGCCTCCATGTTGTAATTGTAAGGAAAGTGATAATTCTAACAATCACACAAATGTACTGCGCTACTAAACAAAGACCTCTTGAGGAAGGAGCTAAAAGAAATAATGACCACACTGTTAACAGAACCTACATAAGCCATACTGAAATTCTGCGCATACCTTAATGTTGACTGCAAGAAAAAAAATTAGTAGTAACTGCTACATCTTCCAAGCCATGTACTGGATAAAAAAAAGTAGCCCATCTTATGTCACACAAATACACACATTTACAGAGCCACATTAGTAACTGTTTTAAACTGAGGAAACAATTGGTATAGTTGCTTTCATGCACAGACAGGTCCCCACCCAGCATCTGTAGTCATTTCTGAGTCTAGGTCCAATATTAAGCATTCTTCAGTCAACTATAATAGCATATATCAAAGCTGTAGCTAACAAGTTGATCAAAAATTAGTTATTTCAAGGGATTTATTAAAACAGTAGCTAATATATTCAAAGTTCAAACAAAGTTAGAGCTCTGTGGAATATTTAATTATATAATATCTTTTTTTTTTTTTTGGCTTACTGAACATTCCATTTGATTCATACAGATATTGTTTCCAAACTGCATTATGAAGATGTTGCATGACACACACCCTGTGATTTTATTTGCAGTATTGGAAAACCTTGTTACTTTTAGTATATCAATGATTATTTGCTAATGTGGCTCTCAAGTAATTTGCTGTGTGGCACCCTAATATATAGCTTAGCTTACCTTTTACTGCTGTAGAATAGATGTTGTAGTAGTCAGTAAATAATAAATCCACTTTCTTCACCTGATCTCTCCTTCCTTCACCGCAAATGAAAAACGACCATACCAGCTGAAAGACGCTGTTATGAAAACGTGAAAAAAGAAAGTTAAAAGTTCAATTTCAATTAAATTTAAATTTAAGGGTCGCGGGCCACATGGAAGAGCTCTGAGGGCCGCAGGGACACTCCTGGTTTAGGTAATAAGTGATGGTTTAATAAAGATGCTTCTTGTTTAAAAAAGGGGACAGGAATTGAATAATTTATGTAATGCTGCTTAGGCTATATGATATATAGCAATATATGTGAAATATAATGTTTGTTAATGTTAATTTGTTAATACAGTTTGATTACTTTTGTATAAATGTAAATTTGACTAAGTCTAGTGATAATTCAATAAAGGTGTTTAAAAAAAGTATACAACTATTATAGCAAGGTGACAATCAGACTGCCATTCCCCAGTGGAAGATGGCAGAGCTACAGAGGATATAGCTCATCTGAGCCTTGAGTTGCGTAGGTTCTACATGCATGTAGAAATTATATGTTGTGCTGCCTACATCCATTCTCCATGAAAGCTGGCCAGGAAGAAACAACTTCTCCCACTGGCTTCTCCACACAAGGAATGAGATTTGAATCTTGTCATAGCATGCTGACTGAGGCAAAATGTCCCAGAATGTGGGATGGGGGTGGGTTTGGAAAACAAGAACTGCTATCGTATGTGGAGCGAGGAAGGGAGCAGACATTACAGTGCTGGGTTTGGGTGAAATTAAAAAAAGAAATGTAAATGCCATGCTGGGGAGTCAAAAATACTTGTTTACTTCAAGTGTTACAGCAGCCTGTGCCAGCAAACTACCAGTCTTATACGTGCAGCATTTCTGGACAGCCTGTGTAATAATCCCAACGTCTTCATGCATACATTTGAAAGCACGCCATACACCATACTACAGAACTACAGTACAAAAATAATTAAGTTACATCCTTTACTTTAATGCTGAAACTTGCACATTAATAAGTAAAGAGTGATCAATTAACATGACTAAAAGAAATAATGGTGTGTGCTACTGTGTAACATGCAGAAATATATAGATATAAATATATATTACTTGTACTGCAATCAAGAGATCCATAGACACACACACACACATACATACATACACACACGCTAATTATACATACCAGTTTTGAGTTTGCACATTAATGGAGAAAGGGCATAAACCCTTCCCTGGTATAACTTCGATATTGTCAATATTTTGTGTTTAGATATTTTTGCTGTTTATATTTTGTTGTTTATTTGTATTTTGATCAGGTGAGATTTGTATGTATCTAGCTGTTTGTCTTGCTATCTTTTTTTTTTTATTTCTCCAAGTCTTCTGGGTTTCTAATACCATGATGGGAATGGAAGTCAAATATGATTAAAGTTCATGAAATTAATATTGTTTCAGTCTTTGAGGTTAGCCAGAAGTGCTTTTTGCAGTACCCGCAATGTGCCCAGTAATGACTCCTTCTGCAATTCATACGGAGTTAAATGTATCTGTAACATATCTAAGTGCGATTGTAAATTCTTTTTAATAAGACCCATTGCTCCTACTGCTATTGTAACTGTCTTGGTATCCTTCTTCCACATTGCCCTTGTTTCTGCCTGTAAATCCTAATATTTTATGACTTTCTGTCTCTCTGTACATAAGACGCTGTAGTCACTGGGTGTAGCAACTTCAATGATCAATGCTACTTTTGTCTTCTTTTCATGGACTACTGTATCTGGTTTTCCCACAGCTATCTATATTTGAACTGTTGATATTGGGTGATACCATGTGATACAAACTTCATCATTTTGTATAATGCATTGTGGTTCATGTTTCCAGTGTTTTTCAGCTACTTCAATATTATTATTTTTACACAATCCCCAATGCAACAGTTTTATCACACTGTTATACCTCTTTGTATACAGTCCTTCTGCCATTAGTGTTTCACAGCCAGCAACAAGATATGCAACCGTTTCCAATTCTGTTTTACAAAAATTACATTTGTCTTTTTCTCCAACATGTTCAATGGACTTTGTAAACCAGTGTGTACGTAGTCCACTGTCTTGGGCTGCTAATATTAACCTTTCATCTTTTGGTTTAAATTCACGTCTCATTGACCATTCCTGCATTCAGTCCTGTTCAACATGAGGTTGTTCCAAGAATTTTCTGTACTTGCAACTGTATTGTATTTATGCATTTTCTACATTTCTTGCCTTCTCATATGATCGTTCAACGTACAGTCTTTCTTTTTTTTTGACACATTCAGTTCCTTCTTGATTTTTCTCTACTTCTGGTTTGAATTCAGTTTCTACTTGTCACCGATACGCTTCTGCTAAACTAAGCAGGGAAGTCATCTTAGACTTACTCTTCTCATTTTTTAAAACTTTCACTATGTTTGGGTCTTGTGAAGTCAGCAGATATGCATGCAGTCCTATGATTACAGATCTATACATGCAGTCAATTTCAAGGAGGCCCATACCTGCATCAGAACAGGGAATATATAGTCTTGGTGTACACTGATTTTTATAAATCATCTGATGAGCATCAGGCATCCTTCTTGTTTTCCTGTCCAACCAATCCAACACCTTTTGGGCCAGTCAGTTATTCCAAAACTGTAAGTTAGGACAGGGAGAGCAAATGGAGTTATAGCTTCAGCTTTGTTCCTAGATGTTAGCGCTGTTTTCAGTGTTAATTTTATTCTTAAATATTCCTTACTAAGTTTTATTTACATTTGTTTATGTTTTATTTATTTTATTTTATTTGCATTTGTTTACTGGGAGGTCTAGTGGGCCAAGGTGAGTCTGTTTTCAGTAGATGGCCAGGGGAAAAGCTCCAAAAAACAAAACATAATAAAGCTACAGAATCAAAATACAGAAATCAAGCAGTGATGGTGCAGAACACTACATTACGGAATAGGTGATACAATAAAATAGATAATACTCATTATACAGATGTTAGAATTTAAGTATGCAAGTTAAACAAAAATACAATTGATGACATTGAATAATAGTGAATTTGTGAACGATACAGTATTGCTGTTTTGCAGTAGAGAGGGAAAGATGGAGAGCAGCAGATTAGAGATACTGAAAGTGAGGTACAGGCTTTGAGCTGTAGCTATGTAGGCATCAAGAGTGAATAGAAGATATGGTAGGTAACTGATATAGTACATTATGTGTGGCTGGGTAGCACAAGATGGACTTAGTAAGTTGGAAGCACTGAATGTATATATGAGGAGTCTGAGCCGTAAGTGAGATGGGGAGGAAATGTAGGAAGGCTAGGAATATTGGATTTTTTGTAGTCAATGCTGGTACATGTACATAGCCAATGGGAGAACAAGTGTTGTTTTAGCAAAGTCTTAAAGCATTCAGGGTTACTAGTAGACCTAACTGAAGGAGGGAGAGCATTCCATAGTTTTGCTATACCATATGGGTAAGGCATGTGCCTTGCAGAAAGGTTAGGTTTTGCTACATCAAGGAGCATCTAATTGACTGATCACAGGGATCTATTTGGGTGATACGTGGTGAACAGACAGGAGAGGGCAGGACATGTAGAAGGCTTATAGATTAGCTTATGAGCTGTAGTTAGTTGCATATATGTTAGATGTTGGGGAAGTTCTAGCCAGTTTAGACGGAGTGATATGCAATGGTGGGAGGATGCCTAGTTTCTGATGTTTTTTTTTTAATATTTGTGTTAATATGCTGGTCGAAAGTTAGGTGTTTGTCTATGACGACCCCTAGAAGTTTGTTATATGGGACTACTTCAAGGCAAGTGTTGATGAGCGAGCTGATGGTAAATTAATTTTGGTTAGGGGTGTTGTTTTTTTGGGAGGTGAATAACATGAGTTTGGTTTTATTAGCATTTAAGGCTAAATAGTTATTATACATCCAGGTTTCAGTGGAGGTGAAGGCATTTTGAGTGAGTGTAAGTAGTTCTGAAGTAGACTTGGCCATGCAGATGATGGTGGAGTCATCTGCATATTGGATGACATTAGCATGGGGTATGCTGGCATGCAAATCATTAATGAAAATGCTGAAGAACATTAGACCTAGTATGGACCCTTGTGGGACTCCAGTACTGATGTTGAGGAAAGGAGAGAAGGATTGGTGCCATCTGGTTGCATGTTGTCTATCTGCAATATCGGTAGTTGGAAAACCAGGCCAAGGTAGGGGGAGATATGCCTAATTTGGAGAGTTTAGTCAGAAGAAGTGGGTGGGAGACCGTATCGAATGCCTTGGAAAGGTCAGGAAATACTGAGGAGACAAGGTATCCTGAGTCTCGAGCATGGTTGACTGTATCCAAGAAAGATGCAAGAGCAGTGGTGGTGCTATGACTAGGCCTAAACCCATGTTGGGCTGGGGAGAGGAGGTTGTGGTGTAGTAGGTAATTAAGTAGTTTGCTATACATACATTTGTCCAGAATTTTGGAGATAGGAGAGAGGATAGCAATTGAACAAAAGTTAGATATATCATTATTGTTTCCACTTTTGTGGAGAGGGAGGATAAATACCTTTTTCCAGATGGTGGGAATGAAGGACTCTTGACTGGATCTGTTTAGTGGTATAGTTCATAGGCTGGTACTAGGCTATTGGCCCTAGGGCCTATACAAGCCTAGCCATAACAATTCCCTGGCTATTTCTTCCCACACTATTTACTTCCCTGGACCCTGTCTAGCAGGGCGACTGATGTGATCCCCGGGGTGAATTTACTTTCTCCCATCCAATCATCAAGGTTCCTTTTGAAAAGGGCTAAAGAGGCACTCTGCTTGACATGTATGAGCAGTCTATTCCAGAGTCTGGGGAATCTCTGGGTCAGGAACCTATCCCTCCAGCATGTTTTGTTTATTGTGATGACAATGTTTAGATCCCTGGAGCATGTGGCTCTGAGGGATTGTGATTTCTTTAAGTGTAGCATGTCCAACAGCTCTGGGTTAGACATGGCCTTGTATGTTAAGCAGAGATCGCCTCAGAGTACATGATATGTGACAGAGTATAGCTGGAGTATTTTAAGGAGGTCAGCATAGGGCATCTGCTTTAGACCTGTGATTCTTTTAGTGAGGTATTTCTGCGGCCTTTTCAGTTGTTGCAGATGTCTTGAGAGGTACATACCAAATGGGGCATTGTATTCTATAATGGGTCTAATGAGGGATGAGTACAGTGGGACAATGACCTCCTTTTTTCTGGATGAAAAGCCCTTAGTGATGAGGTGTGTCACATAGAAGGATTTCCTGACTGTTGTGGCGATGTGGTTATTGAAGGTGAGACCACTGTCCACCTATGTCCCCTAGTAATAGGATAAGCTATAGTATCTGCTGATTTTTGGAGGAATTCTGATGGTAAGTTATCTGCAGCATTTGGTCCAGATTTAAGTTTAAGCAGGAGTTTTTTTTATGGTGGAGGTAGGTATGCATATTTGAGAGAAGTTTGGTCTTGTTGAAGCAGATGGGTCTGGGGGCAGTGGGGTGATTAGTGGGATGTTGGCAGGGAGGTTGACTATGCTGTTTTTAAGGAATGAGCTAAAAAGTGAGGCAGTTTCAGCTGGGGCCAAGTCTGGATCAGGAGAGGGATTATCACTTTTGCCTGGGTATAATACAGAGGTTATGCACCTGCAGAACATTTTAGGATTTTGCATATGCTCATTTTGCAAAGTAATGTAGTAGTCTTGTTTGTTTTTGGTGACAAGTTGCTTTACTTGATTACACAGTTGCACTGAGCAAAGTTTGCAGGTTTTTTACTTGTATGCCATAATTTCTATGCCTTATCCCTTGATTTCATAAGTTGTTTGTTGGATTTTGTAAGCCAAATGGCCTGGTTGGCTACACTCTCCTATGTCAGAGAGGAGCAAGACTGTCGAGTACATGGAGGAATGTTGAGTTAAATAATTCAACAGCATCATTCAGTGGCAGGACTTTAAGTGATGCCAGTTGATATTTTGCAGGATATTGTTAAAGGTAGTTGGGCAGAAGTGAGATAGGTCTATGGTATGCTTATAGTGGCGTATATTAAGCACTGGAGTTGGTTTGCAAATTATGTACTTTATTTTATTTATTTTATTTTACATTTAACAAGGAAAGTCCAACTGGATACATGTTCATTTTCAGTGGAGGCCCGGGGAGAAAAGCTCCAAATATACAAATAGAAGTGTAATTACAGTGTTGTTCTTATTTTGCTTTATAACAATGTAGTTAT
Source organism: Protopterus annectens (assembly GCF_019279795.1). Lineage (NCBI taxonomy): Eukaryota > Metazoa > Chordata > Ceratodontiformes > Protopteridae > Protopterus > Protopterus annectens. The sequence goes on along the minus strand of NC_056743.1, from coordinate 518,312,312 downwards.
ATGTTTAATGCTAGATACACACAATTACATGCTGGTAGGTGATCACTAATGCTGTTAAGATAGAGTGCCAGTGGAGTAGATTTTACTAGGTTTAGAAACAAGGACCCAGTCTAATACTGAGCTGTTGTTTTTGTTGGGTCTGGTCATGGTAGTAATTTGTTGTGTATACTTAAAAAGGTTGAAACTGTTTGTTGGATGATGATGTATGATATCTAATCAGTTAATATTCACATCATCGAGTATGATTGTTTCATTCTTTATATTTTTGGATGACCATGCTAGCATTTCTTCAAGTAGTGGAATATTATTACCCAGGGGGATATATGTGACTATAATGCAGATGTTTTTGCTGCTGTTCATTTTCAAGTAGGATATAAGTATTTCAGCTGTAGAAAATATGGGAGTGGGTTTATTATATGGGACAATATTCAAAGTATTATGGTATATGAGAGCAATGCCCCCACCTTTTTTTCTGGGGTTATCTGTTCTCAAGCAAGAGAAACCTGATGGGAGGAATTCAGAAGTTTTAATATAAGGCTTTAGCCAAGTCTCTATTACTGGTACCATATTGAGCTTATAGTGTTCAATCCAGGCATACAGATCTGGAATTTTGTTTCTGATACTTTGGAGGTTGATGGTAGTGAGGGTAAAGGTTTTGTGGCAGTTCTTGTGACAAACAGGGGAGTGAATGGGTCCAGGACTGGGGATGAATGTCACCACATAGTATTAGGTTGTGGTAAGTATGTAAGGGATTAGTGGGTTGCAATTTTTTCTTTGTGTTGTATTTATGCATGGAGGTCAGTTTTATTTTAGGTTTTACATGTAAGATTATAATTAGATTTTTAAGGAGGAGGGTACTTGTTGCATATAGAGAGGGTGCTATGTCAGAGAAGTGAGTTTGGGCAGAAGAGTAATAGTTATGTGAGTGGGCTTGTAATATTCATGTATGGTTTCAGGAGAAGTAAGTAGCTTTGAAAGAAGAAGGATAAAGAGAGAGTAAGTAGTGTTAAGTTGGTGATGAATGGCATCTTGTGATAGAGGGGTATGTAGGGTAGTAAAGAGTATGATTTATTTGTAAGATAAGCTGGAAAGTGAACACAGTGTGGTGAAGTATGGGGGTGAAGGGTGACATGGTCAATTATATAATTAGTGAAAAGGGGATGTAGTGAAGAATGAGTTGGTAGAAGTTTATGACTGGCTGTGCAGCAGAGGTAGATGGAGCTTTGTTTAGGATAAATATAATTGATGCCAGGTGGGTGGGAATGGGGGTAGGGTAGGGGAGCAGAGTGACCCCGACCGAAGCGAGGGTGAATGAAGCAGCAGATTGCTATGCTTCAAAAAAAATAAACTATCAGTGGGACTTGCACTTAAGTATGTCTGTGAAGAGTATGGTGTTTAGAGTGGAGAGACTAGGTGAGTAAGGACAGATGTTAATACTGTATGAATTGAGCCCTTGGTTTAGAAAAGAGAGGGGACAGACTGCAAAGTCTTAGCCTCTAGCACACTTTCCTGAAGTTAGTTTAGGTGCCAAAGTGATACAGAGACTAGTGAGAGATATGCATACTCAGTGGGGTGGAAGAAAAGTGGTGGTGGTGGTGATCGGGGCTAGTGAGCCAAGAAATACAAGTGCCCACCACAGCCTAGTTTAATTTGCAAAAAAGACAAAAAATGCTTTTAACACCAGGGGAGGAAGAAGGAACTGGGACACATATTTATAGCTTGTGATGGTTTTTTTATTGGTTTCCTCCCATCTTTGGCTAGACAGCAATCCTTGTATCACTTTCAGGGTCAGCAGATAGAATTTCAGCCAGGTGTGTTCAGGGTTGGGGAGAGGATTGAAGTCACTTTTCCGTGTAGGTGACTACTGTTAAAATAAAAGAGAGATGTAGTATAATAACATAGTGAGCTTAGGGTGGTAAAATCTCTAGAAGAGAGAAAGCAATTAATGCAGGTGTAGTGAATAGTAAGGGCAAGCAGAAAGAGTGAAATAGAAGGCAGAGGATTGAGAGAGAGAGAGAACGAGTGAAGGTTTCAGGCTGGAGGGTAAGAAAAAGAAAAGGTAGAAGGCCTGGAGAGAGGACTCCCAGGTTTGCAAGGAGCAGTAGAAAGGAAAGACAAGACTAGCAAGGCATGAGGAGCTAGAAAGGAGAGTAACTTAGTTTACAGCACAGATTTGGTGAAAGGGGCCTTTAAGCAGGCACTGGGAGGGGAGAAAACACACAGGCAATAGAAGAATAGTCAAGGGAAGCAAGTGTTTACTTTAACATTTGGAGTAGGCAAAAGTAAGAGAACACAGAACATAGTAGGGTCAAGGGATACTAGCGCTTAGTCAAGCTGGAATAAGCAGAAGAAAGAGAGAATGCAGTTGCCAGTATCCAAATACTACATGCAGAAATTTTACAATATAAACAGATTATGCCTTCCAATTGTACAGCATAACAGTAAACAAGCAATCAGAAATTATTAAAGTACATATTTGAAGAAAGGGGCCTTAAGTAGGCACTGGAACGGGAGAAAGCAGACACGTAAAAGCAGAAAGTTTAAGGGAAGCAAGAGTTTACTCTAAAATTTGGAGTAGGAAAAAGGAAGAGAGAATACAGAGCATAGCAAGGTCAAGGAATGCTAGCATTTGTCAAGCTGGAATTAGCAGAAGGAAGCGAGAATGCAGTTGCCAGTACCCAAATAATACATGCAGAATTTCTACAATATAAACAGATTATGCCTTTCAGTTGTACAGCAAAACAGTAAACAAGCATGCAGCAGTTAATAAAACAGGCAATATGTCAGCATTTTTTTTCAGTTAATACACAGTGCTAGGTTTCAGCATAAATCAAATGAAGTCAACACTGGCAGAATATAATACAAGTGCCCGGAAGTCTGTTTCATTTGAGTAAAAGACAAACACAAGCAGGACAATACATGTAAGGCACAAGGACTAAGAAGCCAAGTGTGTGCGTTATTGTTATTGCTGATCTTTCATCAATTCCCAAATATTTATACACTCCCTCTTGCTCAAGTTATTTTATATCACACTCCTTTCCCAAGCTGATGTTTTCTTGGTGCTACAGACCTAATCTGTTAAGTAGACAGCTTAATGGGTTAAGGGCAAGACAAAAGAGCAGCAGTGACACAGACTCACTCTGGTATTCTCCCTTTGAATTTTTATCCCTGGACTAATAATTTGTCATGGCTTAACTGCAAAGTGGTTTGCCACTGTTTCATGGTCACTGTAGTGTAACCAATCAGTGCAGGGTGTATGTTATACATTTTATGCATCCTTTTATCCATGAATCTGGAATACTAATACTGTCAAATGCTTTTTTGCACTATATCCATGCCATACTCAGATTCCTCCCCATGTTACAGTACTCCATTATGATTTTAATTAGCAACAGATGGCCCTTTGTTCCATATGACTTTCTTTTGTTACCCTTTTGTTCTATTGTCACAACTGAGTTTTCTTCTAAATGATTATAAACTTTGTTGACATCAATTCCAGTGTATACATTGTTGGAAGGCAAGTTATTGGTCTATAGCTTTTAGGACAGTTTGCAGGTTTGCTCTTAAGTAGGAGTATTTCTTTTTCCTGTTGTTAATCAGGTTGGTGTCTGTTTGGGGTGAGCAATATAAATAGTTCTTACTCATGGTGCAATCTTCATGCAAATATACTAATACTTTTAGCCAGAAGTTAGGTACTGCATCTGAGCCTGGGGTTTTCCCATTAGTAGCTTTTCTTAACTTTGTTTCAATCTGTCTGGCCGTTACTTCATCCCATTTCATATGCTGTACATTTCAACTTCTTATTATTTCATTTACTGCTTCTATCCATTCAACATCTTTGTTACGTTCCAAAGGATCTTCATAAATATTTCTCCAAAATGTATCTGATATTTCTCCAAAATGTATCTATTTCTTCTTTTTTGGTGGAGTTTCAATTCCTTGTTTCCGAATTCTCTATAAAACTTTTTTGGCCATGAATAAATTGCTTATTTTATTTTTCCTTTATATTTATCTATATACATCCTAAGTTTTTCTTCCTGTGCTGATATTTTTAGTTTATTATTTGCAATCGTGCATGATAGATCCTAATCTGTTCTGATATTGTGCACTGTTTTTTTCACATCTATCTTTCTGATATTTTTGTTAATCTATTCCCCCTTCTATACTCTTTTAACTGTGACACTTCTTGTCTTAATTGCTTTATAGTTTTCACTATTTGATACTTACATTATGGTATTCGATTTCACCCCTTCCATTCCCTTACTACCCTGTGTTTTTGTGGTGACACTTTATCTGTTATTAATTTAGCTGCACACTAATATATCCTATTTACTTCTGTTATAGCTCTATGAACGGTACTAATTTCTGTATTCATTTGTTTTATCAAAATTATAACTTTTGAGTTTTATTGACTTTCTGTAGTTTATGTCTCTCATTGATCTTAATATGTCTGTCCATGTCAATTAAATCAAGCAACTCTTCTCTTAAATCATTTTCTTCTAAACTGAGGGCACATTCTTTGTTCTCCATTTCCTGTGGGCATTCTACAGAAATTTTCAGAGCATCTTCCTGTGCCACATTCTCTTCAGTTTCATCCTGTGTCATCCGTTGCTCTTTCATATGGGAACTCACTGGCCTATCACTCCACCACAACATTGACTGCTTCAGAGTTGCCACAGTTTCCTGTTCCTTCCCTTGCTGTGCAACTCCAACTGAACTGGTTTCCTATAGAAGGCTCCAAAGTATCTTCAAATGGCAACAAATCAGATGTTTCTCACTGCACTGGTTTCTCCTTAATTTTGGAATCCATTGCTCTATCCTGCTGTGATGTTATCAGAGTTTGATGTTCTACATTAAATACTTCACTTCACAAGTGATCCATAACCTCAGTTTCATTTCTTTAACTTCTCCATTACTAATCCACTTTTCTTCTTTACCTATTTGTTTTCTTATTTATTGTATTGTAAAATTTTCCATATCTGGACGCCTTTACCTATATTTCTCTTTAAATATCTTTGAGTGCTGCTTTTTTTTGTACTGATTAGTTTTGCTTTCTCCATATTAAATCTCTTTTTCTTTCCCATGTCCATGTCTCATCTTCAGATTTTTTTTTCTCCTCCTGTTTCTCCTTACTTGGTGTACTTATCGCTCCATCATGCTGTGATATAACTTTTTAGACTAAATCCTTCACTTCACAGGTATTCCATAATTTCAGCTTCTATGTTTTTAACTTCTGCTTTGTTAATCTTCTATTCTGTGTTTCGTATTTGTGATCTTATTTTTGCATTGTGAAATTTTCTGTATCTGGATACCTATGCCTATATTTCTCTTTGAATATCTATGGGGCTGCTTTTTTTGTACTGATTAATTTGGCTTTTTCATTTGCATAAATAGTGTACCACATCAGATCTCTCTATCTTTCCCATGTCCATATTTCTTTTTTATAGACCAAAAGCACGATCCCCTACCAAAGGGGTATCACTAGGTAAAACTTGTATGAAAGTCCACCCAAAATCCAAACCAGCAAATACAGGTGATAATACAGAACATGCTGGAGGGACAGGTTCATAACCCAGAGACTGCCCATGCTATGGAACAGACTTCCCATACGTGTCAAGCAGAGCACCTTGCTGACCCTTTTCAAGAGAAATCTTGATGAGTGGATGGGAAACAGAAAATTCACCCAGGGGATAACTCCAGTGGCTCTACTCGACAGAGGTACTGGGAACTAAGGTCAGGTGGCACTATGCCAGGGTAATCCTATGGTTAGGCTTGAAAAGGACCCAGGGCCATTAGCCTAGTACACACCTATGAACCTAATTCCAAAATAGGTGATATACAAAAATGCTTATTGCAAACTAAGAAGCATAAAAACGTTGTTCCACACTAAGAGCTTTTGTCCCAAACAATACAGCAGAACTTTTTTCAGAGTGTCTTATCACATACACTATCTACCCTCTTTATAATGCATCCAATTAGAAACTCCAGGCACCAACAATACTTAAGTATTTCACAATTGTTAGTAAAAAGACATAACTGCATTTCTCATAATCATTTAACACTAAAATCTTTATGAAGTAAAAATGATATATAAAGTCATCTAAAAAGTTGGGACTCAATAAAAAGGATAAACAATCAAACTGAATTGATTAATCTCATGCATAACGCAGCAAACCTTGTAAATTAGATGGGCAATGAACTTTAATACTTGTGACCATTTTTTTTACCTGTGGCATGCCTTCATTTTCAACAAACAGGTAATGGATAAAGTATCATTCCAACCAGGGGGACTACTGGTATTAGTTCTAATTTTCAATTCCAGTTCCTTGTACTCTAATTTACTTTTCCATGTCCCTCCTCTGAAATCACTATCTAATACCTCTAGTATAAAAAAATCTACACATATAGCCTGGTTGGTCACAAATGTTTCCAGAGTGCATTATTAAGATTCTGTTTTTTTAATGTCCCTCATGTGTTAGTGCTAAATTAGAGTGCAAGGAACTTGAATAACAAATTAGAATACCAATAGTCCACCTAGTCTGAATGATACTTTATCCACTGCCTGTTTGTTAAAAATGAGGGCACAAACACATTCTCACACACACAGACACACACACACATTAACATGTGTGTGTGTGTGTGTGTGTATATATATATATATATATATATATATATATACATACATATATATATATATATATATATATATATATGGGGTCTCATAGTGGCACGGCAGATAGTCTCACAGCAAGAGGTTCCCCAGTTGGATTCTCAGCTGGATTGCCTTCTGTGTGGAATCTGCATATCTTCCCTGTACTTGTGTGGGTTTCATCTGGGTGTTCTGGTTTCCCCAACATTCCAAGGACATGCAGTAGGTAGACTGGGTACACCAAACTGACAATAAGTGTGTGTGTGTGTGTATGTGTGTGTGTGTGTGTGTGTGTGTGTGTGTGTGTGTGTGTGTGCAAAAATGGGAAAAAGGGGCTGTGGTTGGGTGGATATGTGAGCATGCGCGCGAGTGTGTATATGTGTGTGGTGTACCACAGGATTCAGTTATTAGACTGTTTTATGTCTTAAATGTTTGTCAGTCTCAGCTATATACATTTGCAGCTGAGTGTGCCATCACCTAACCAGGAAGATTACAACTCCAATTTTCCCTGAACAAACTCAGCATAGGATATAAGAATAATATTTTTTCAGTACATGGTAAAGTCAGCATCCTTGTACTTTGGGTCATAGACTATTAATAGGATCTTTTACAATGAAAACAAAAATTATAAACACTTCGATAATATAAGGGTCTGGGTACTGTAATGCAAGAAAATGAAAATGTTAATATTAACAGTACGTCACATATTGTTTCCAGGGATTACAGAATTATTAGTCTATTTTAAGTACCGTCATTTCTAAAGTAGCAACATTTTGTTTCCTTTAAAAAAGCCATTACTTACACTAATATTTGGGTATACTGCTAGCTTCTGCTATTATAAGAAGATCTATGCTTTTCAAATGTAATAAATAAAAAGGTATTTTACCTGAAGTATCCATAATGTGAGGCATAGTTGAGGTAGTGCACGATTAATGAGAGAATCTCTATATTCTATCAAAGCAGAGGTACAAATTGTGAGGCCTGTGTAAGACTTTTGGCTATAAAAGGTCAAAGTCAAAGTAAACTTCATTGTTATTTAGAACTACACATGTGTAGCCTAAATTGACTATCATTATCCACTGAAGTTAGAGATTTAGTATCTTGAACTACTAAAATCCACATACAGCAATACACGAAGACTATTGCTCAAATTACCATGGCACATATAGGTTCATAGGTAGGTACTAGGCTATCTGCCCAAAGGCATTTGTAAGCCTAGCCAGAATTTGTTGCCTTTCGCCGCCCCCTTAGATTAGTTCCCTGTGCCTCTGTCCAGCAGAGCCACTGAAGTGATCCCCGGGGTAAACTTTCTGTTTCCCATCCACTCATCAAGGTTTCTCTTGAAGAGTGTTAGTGAGGAGCTCTGCCTAATGTAGATTGGAATCTTGTTCCAGAACATGGGAAGTCTCTGGGACAGGAATCTATCCCTCCAGCACATCCTATTTATTGTTGCGGTGAGGTTTAGATCCCTAGAGCATGTGGCTCAAGGGGATAAGGTTTTCTTTAGGTGAAGCATGTCCATCAATTCTGGGTTGGACATGGCCTTGTATGTTAGGCAGAGATCATCTCTAAGTAGGCGGTATGCAACCGAGTACAGTCTCCCAAATGTCCAGATTTTCACCTATTTTTTAGTCTGTTTCTCATAAAATGTGTTTTTTGGCAAATTGCTAAGGATCAAAATCACTAAATAATGACAAATGTTTGAATTTCAGACTTTATATCCTTCAAAAATGCATGTTAACACAAAATCTGTTATTCTAGCAACTTTCCAAGTTTATAAGAGCAATATTTTAAATCTGTTCCTATTTTTGGAGCCTTGCCCCTTAGTTATTTAGGGTTGTCCATTTTTTTCTTGTTCTAAGAGATTGATAGAGATAAGCAACAGGGAAAAAGTGGGGAAAAAAGAACACACCAGAAGGGAAATTCAGTCCACTTTATTCACAAAGAAAAGCACATTAACGCTTCAAATGATGCACATTTTCATCTACAACCAGCAGACTTCATCAGATGAACACAAGCAGTAATAAAGAACCATCTTATATATCCAATTCAAGTATAAAACCACCAATGAAAAACATCATTCAACTAAGGTATGCCATAGCATTATATGGAGAAAAGAGTAAATTATTTTAATGCGTTGTGAACAAAATATGAAACCATAACCACATACTGTTTCATACAAGAATGACTAACATCCTGTCAGAATTTAAGAGGCAGCTTACCTGTATACAGCATAACAAATTCTTATGATTTTGTATCTAGTTCATACCATCATTGGTTGTTAACTAGATTATTAAACATACAACGATGTCACCATAATTTAATTGTTTCTTTAACATTTAAAATCAAGTAAGAGAGAAAATCAAGAAAAGAAATACATTTAGCATTTCATTCTACCTCTTTACCACAACCAGAGGAACTAGCATTAATAATTTAAACATTATCTGAATGGTCTGTATTAGAATAAGGGTCTATATTAGATCATCGAAATGGCAATATTTCGAATGATCTAATATCGAACCTAATATTGTGAATGCTGAAAACAGCGAAGCTGCACAAAACCGAATTCTTTCCTAGGGAAAGAACTCGGTTGGCAGTTGTTGTGGCTTCTCTGTTTTCAGCGATGCAGTGGAAAGTTACAGGTTGGGTTAAGGTAAGTGTGTGATTGTGCAGACGTTCAGGTTAGGGTGCGGGTTGGGTGAGTTAAGGTTAGGGTTAGAGATTGGGTCAGGTAAGTGTGTGATTGTGACAGAATTTGAGGTTGGGGTGGGTTAAGTGAGTTAGGGTTAGGGCGCGGGTGAGTGTGTGATAGTGAGAATTTGGGGTTAGGGGCAGGTTAAGTGAGTTAGGGTTAGGGCGCGGGTGAGGTGTGTGCGTGATAGTGAGAGTTAGGGGTGGGTTAAGTGAGTTAGGGTTAGGGTGCAGGTGAGGTATGTGATAGTGAGAATTTGGGGTTAGGGGTGGGTTAAGTGAGTTAGGGTTAGGGTGCAGGTGAGGTGAGTGTGCGATAGTGACAGACCTTAGGGTTAGGGTCTGGGTTAAGGTAAGTGGATAGATAGTAGTGTATGTGCAGCGTAGTGTAGGGTTAGATGTAACTTTTAAATGTATGTGTGTGGATTGCTGATTTTTAGTGTGCTTGTGGTGTGTGTGTTACTCGGAACACCAAATTTTTTCCCTGGGAAAACATTCGCTGTTTTGAGGTTTCGATATTGTTAGGGTTCGGGTTTTGCAGTTCGTCGTTACGGCATTCGATAATGTGCCGTTTCAATGATCTGATATAGACCCTTAGTATAAAGCTTTTGTAAACATGGGTACTTTTTTACGAAATCTGACAAAAAGGGTAATACATATTATGAAGAACATTAGTATGTATATGTAGGTTACTGTGAAATATTTGAAAGAATTACAAAGTGTATTAATTGAAACTCGGCAATTTTAAGTTTTAGTCTACAGATGGAAGGCTACCAAAATTGGAATGTACTTTGCTAGTTTCCATCTGTAAGGAAAAAAGAAGGGCTAGACACAGATTGTAGCTATAGACTAATTGGCCTGTTAAGGATCACTGGTGGTTAAAACAATTTGTTTTCTCATTTTAAACTGTTATGAGTAGTCTCTGTACATCCTCATAAATAAATGCAAAACAGAGTAACTAGCAGTTGTAATCATGATTTTACAGCATCTAGATAGTGCTTATGAGAAATAATATGGGTTGATATTTTATTTGCACATTTAGATGTGCACCTCATAGTGTGGAGCATACTGTAACTGGTGACCTATGCAAGATGAATTCTTTGCGACTCTTCCATAGATGGCTGGCATTCTTGTTCTGTGATAGGTAGTAGACTAGAGAGACTGGTAGAGAGGTAAGTGTTGCCAGGACTGGTACTTGATACATTCTTACTTAATTTCTATACCAGAAACCTAGTATCATATGAATTTTTTTTTTTTAAATTCCAAATACATAGAGGTCCTAAAGCAGGGGTGGGCAAACGTTTTGATTCGTGGGCCACATTGAGTTCTAACATTTGACAAAGGGGCCGGAACAGGAGCAGATAGATGGCATGCTTTGAAAACATCACCTCATTGGGGGAAAAATACACATCTTGGGATATGGAGAAAACATGTTTTAATTTCCAATGAAAATGAAGAAAAGCATTACAATAAAATCTCTGACTTCGAAATGAGTCTTTAAACACTGAAAATCAAATAAATGACCATTTTATTTTAAAGCACTGAAAGTTCTGTTATCCTTCAGGATATCACCATCGCTCTCCTCCTGACTGTCTTTTTCAAAAGCGGTAGGAGATGCAGATGTACTTGTCCTGTTCCTTTTATTCAATTTGTTTCCCGGTGCCAAAAGTCAACAACGACCAGTGCAAGTATCCATAATGTGAGGCATAGTTGAGGTAGTGCACGATTAATGAGAGAATCTCTATATTCTATCAAAGCAGAGGTACAAATTGTGAGGCCTGTGTAAGACTTCTGGCTATAAAAGGTCAAAGTCAAAGTAAACTTTATTGTTATTTAGAACTACACATGTGTAGCCTAAATTGACTATCATTATCCACTGAAGTTAGAGATTTAGTATCTTGAACTACTAAAATCCACATACAGCAATACACGAAGACTACTGCTCAAATTACCATGGCACATATAGGTTCATAGGTAGGTACTAGGCTATCTGCCCAAAGGCATTTGTAAGCCCAGCCAGAATTTGTTGGCTTTCGCCGCCCCCTTAGATTAGTTCCCTGTGCCTCTGTCCAGCAGAGCCACTGAAGTGATCCCCGGGGTAAACTTTCTGTTTCCCATCCACTCGTCAAGGTTTCTCTTGAAAAGCACTAGCGAGGATCTCTGTCTTATGTAGATTGGAATCTTGTTCCAAAGCATGGAAAGTCTCTGGGACAGGAATCTATCCCTCCAGCACGTCCTACTTATTGTTGTGGTGAGGTTTAGATCCCTAGAGCATGTGGCTCGAGGGGATAAGGTTTTCTTTAGATGAAGCATGTCCATCAATTCTGGGTTGGACATGGCCTTGTATATCAGGCAGAGATCACCTCTGAGTAGGCGGTATGCAACCGAGTACAGTCTCTCAAATGTCCAGATTTTCGCCTATTTTTTAGTCTGTTTCTCATAAAATGTGTTTTTTGGCAAATTGCTAAGGATCAAAATCACTAAATAATGACAAATGTTTGAATTTCAGACTTTATATCCTTCAAAAATGCATGTTAACACAAAATCTGTTATTCTAGCAACTTTCCAAGTTTATAAGAGCAATATTTTAAATCTATTCCACACCAGAAGTGAAATTCGGTCCACTTTATTCCCAAAGAAAAACACATTAACGCTTCAAATGATGCACATTTTCATCCACAACCAGCAGACTTCATCAGATGAACACAAGCAGTAATAAAGAACCATCTTATATATCCAATTCAAGTATAAAACCATCAATGAAAAACATCATTCAACTAAGGTATGCCATAGCATTATATGGAGAAAAGAGTAAATTATTTTAATGCGTTGTGAACAAAATATGAAACCATAACCACATACTGTTTCATACAAGAATGACTAACATCCTGTCAGAATTTAAGAGGCAGCTTACCTGTATACAGCATAACAAATTCTTATGATTTTGGATCTAGTTCATACCGTCATTGGTTGTTAACTAGATTATTAAACATACAACGACGTCAGCATAATTTCATTGTTTCTTTAACATTTAAAATCAAGTAAGAGAGAAAACCAAGAAAAGAAATACATTTAGCATTTCATCCTACCTCTTTACCACAACCAGAGGAACTAGCATTAGTAATTTAAACATTATCTGAATGGTCTGTATTAGAATAAGGGTCTATATTAGATCATCGAAATGGCAATATTTCGAATGATCTAATATCGAACCTAATATTGTGAATGCTGAAAACAGCGAAGCTGCACAAAACCGAATTCTTTCCTAGGGAAAGAATTCGGATGGCCGTTGTTGTGGCTTCTCTGTTTTCAGCGATGCAGTGGAAAGTTACAGGTTGGGTTAAGGTAAGTGTGCGATTGTGCAGACGTTCAGGTTAGGGTGCGGGTTGGGTGAGTTAGGGTTAGGGATTGGGTCAGGTAAGTGTGCGATTGTGACAGAATTTGAGGTTTGGGTGGGTTAAGTGAGTTAGGGTTTGGGCGCGGGTGAGGTGAGTGTGTGATAGTGAGAATTTGGGGTTGGGGCAGGTTAAGTGAGTTAGGGTTAGGGCGCGGGTGAGGTGTGTGCGTGATAGTGAGAATTTGGGGTTAGGGGTGGGTTAAGTGGGTTAGGGTGCAGGTGAGGTGTGTGTGTGATAGTGAGAATTTGGGGTTAGGGGTGGGTTAAGTGAGTTAGGGTTAGGGTGCAGGTGAGGTGAGTGTGCGATAGTGACAGACCTTAGGGTTAGGGTCTGGGTTAAGGTAAGTGGATAGATAGTAGTGTATGTGCAGTGTAGTGTAGGGTTAGATGTAACTTTTAAATGTATGTGTGTGGATTGCTGATTTTTAGTGTGCTTGTGGTGTGTGTGTTACTCGGAACACCAAATTTTTTCCCTGGGAAAACATTCGCTGTTTTGAGGTTTCGATATTGTTAGGGTTCGGGTTTTGCAGTTCGTCGTTAGGGCATTCGATAATGTGCCATTTCAATGATCTGATATAGACCCTTAGAATAAAGCTTTTGTAAACATGGGTACTTTTTTAAGAAATCTGACAAAAAGGGTAATACATATTATGAAGAACATTAGTATGTATATGCAGGTTACTGTGAAATATTTGAAAGAATTACAAAGTGTATTAATTGAAACTCTTGACAATTTTAAGTTTTAGTCTACAGATAGAAGGCTACCAAAATTGGAATGTACTTTGCTAGTTTCCATCTGTAAGGAAAAAAAGAAGGGCTAGACACAGATTGTAGCTATAGACTAATTGGTCTGTTAAGGATCACTGGTGGTTAAAACAATTTGTTTTCTCATTTTAAACTGTTATGAGTAGTCTCTGTACATCCTCATAAATAAATGCAAAACAGAGTAACTAACAGTTGTAATCATGATTTTACAGCATCTAGATAGTGCTTATGAGAAATAATATGGGTTGATATTTTATTTGTATATTTAGATGTGCACCTCATAGTGTGGAGCATACTGTAACTGGTGACCTATGCAAGATGAATTCTTTGAGACTCTTCCATAGATGGCTGGCATTCTTGTTCTGTGATAGGTAGTAGACTAGAGAGACTGGTAGAGAGGTAAGTGTTGCCAGGACTGGTACTTGATACATTCTTACTTAATTTCTATACCAGAAACCTAGTATGATATGAATTTTTTTTTTTTAAATTCCAAATACATAGAGGTCCTAAAGTATATCCTCATATAATAAAGACAGAAGACCATCAACAGAACAGGTTATATTTGTGAGGTGGGACAACAGGAAATTGGGTATAATTTTACAGTTAGTAACACTAAAATAAAGGGGACTTGTGTATTATCGCAACCAAATTTTTAACTGCAATAGCAGTTGCTTAACGATCATGAAATATGCTCATTAATGTTGTAGAAATGTTGTATAATATGTGTCCTTGTAGCACAAGAGTTTTTTCATGTAGTGATGTGAATACAATTTAAAATACATAGTGCTTGTATTTCTATCTGCACTTTACTGCCAGCATTTCTGTTATTTCAAGTCTACCTGCTGCACTTGGCAACAAATGTTGTCTAAGTATTGATGTTAAGTTGTCCAATCTCGCCTTCGTTCTTGCTGGATGGGTTTGGAGCCGATCCTCGGCTCTGACTCGGCCGCTTTCTATAGCTCGAGAGCTCTTTACTGGCTCGAGGCTACCTCTTATCCCAGAATGCCCAGCGTCAGCTACCCAGATCTCGTTTGTCGCTTTAGCTGCAAGGTTGCATCAGTACTGGCTCAGCCTTAGTATAACTTTTTTCTCTATTTAAAGTCAAATATTTTACTTGAAAATTTTATATATTTTTTCTCTGTTATACTAGTTTGTAAGTTTCTTTAGTTGTAAACCCCCTTTCTCATTCTTTGTTGGGTTTTTGTGCTGTGCTGGCCTTCACCCCTTAGTCGCTCGGCCTTCTGTTGTTCCCTGAACTTGTTTAAGTTAGAGAGTTCTTCTCCCCCCCTCCCCTTTAAGGACAGCCATTTAAGTTAGAGGCTCTCCTTTAAGGTCTTTATTAATATAATTTTTAGTTTATTATTGTAGTGTGTCTTTTTGTGGTACTTCAAAATGTCCAAGGAAGTTAAAACCTCAGGGTTTAAAAAGTGTGACTCATGCTGTCAGAAGATGTCTTTGATAGATGGGCACATTAGTTGTGTTTACTGCTTGGGGGCTCTGCACCTGCAGGACTCTTGCTCTATTTGTCATGCCTTTAGTCCAAGGGTCCTGCAGGAGAGGAAAAACAAGCTAATCCTCTGTGGATTGTTAAAACAGGATTCTCCGGCTAAAGCATCTCAGCCAGTGAAATCTTTAAAACCAGTCAAGCCATTGGCTCCATGTTCGGAAGTGACCTGTGAGCTTGATAAACCAAGTGCGTCGGTGACCTCTAGCACTGACAAGACTACTTCTCCTTCGGCTCCAACTGTTACTTTGGAGCCGTCTCGGAGCGACAAACGAGCTAGGTCTCCTTCATTGGAGCTGATTTGCTCGGTGCCACAATCACCCTTACTTCAGAGCAAAGCCTGTCATCGCACATCTTTCCACTCCTCCCGATCCTCGAGGTTATCGGATCAGGATGTGGAGAGAGTGGTCAGTAGGTTGCTGAAGTCACAGGCCCTTGCACAAATGCTTTCGAGCCTGCCTCAACAGGCTTCAGCTCCATCTGCTTCGATTTTGATTCCTCCTCCAACTATGTTTAGTTCGGAGCCAGAGTCCATGGATGCTCCAATAGTGGTTCCTTTGGCTCTGATGACATCTTCTCCGACGTTGGCTCCAATTACCTTGATTTTTCTTCCCATCGAGGTATCTGGGCACCGAAGCTCTCTTGTCGGCTCTGAGGGGGGAAGTGACATTGGACCCTTGTCCGACCCTGCTCTCCCTTTCGGAGCGTCAGCTCAGTTGAGCTCGGCTCTCACATCTGCCTTGGAACCATCCCCCTCGGCGCAGAGTAGGATTCCTGTCTTTTTGGAGCCTAAGCCCACATTGTGTTGAGACCGTGATGCCTTCAAGGTCATGCAGAGAGTGCTGTCCCCACTGACGGCCCCACTATCGGTCCCATCAGCTCCATCCCCTTCAGTGCCTGTGACAACCTCGCTCCTCCTCCAGCCCCAAAGTGTAGGGAACCTATGCCCCAGGACACCCCATTGGGTTAACCCTCTTCTTCTGAAATCTGCCCAGAGCATTCTGAGCAGGCTTTCCAGAAGAAAAAGTGCAAGAGGAAGCACCAAGACGCCTCTGAGTGTGTCACTTCAGATACAGACCTGGATGAATTGGAGGGATCCCCAAGGTCCCCCTCTGAAGATGTTTCCTTTTTGGACATCCTCGAGATTCTTAGGCAGAGGCATAGCTGGACTTCCCTAGTCCCCCCCGAGGATGAGTCTGTATACCTGGCTGCATTTGGTTCCAAATCTTCCACCTCCTGGGTGTCTCAAAATGCTTGGTCAGCTCAAGATTCCATAAAACCTGTCCCGAGGAGACACAATAAATTTACCACAGCTCCCCAAGACAATTCCTGACTAAAGGTGCCCCAGTTGATGCCATGGTGGTAGCAGCAGCCACAAAGAGAGAGTTAGCTGAAACCTCCTCATCTGTCCATCCACTGAATAAAGACTCTCGTATGATGGACAGATATGGAAAGCTAATATTTTCATCAGCTACCTTCTTCCTTAGGTCCCTGAACTATCTTTCCCATTTTACTAGGCTTCAGAGGGATCTCCTAAAAGAGCTTGGAGATATCCTACAAGATCCCACAGCTGAGGGAGCTTCAGCCAAGGTAGCTACCCAGCTGGTGACTCTAAATTCAGTAGTCAATTCCTTCATGAGGCTTATTTCATACGCAGCCGATGGAGCGAGCAGAGCTGCAGGAAGAGGAATGGCTCTTAGAGACATTCTTGGCTGCGGCTGTGTCAGCTTGCGGAACCTTTCAGAGCATCCTTCACCAATACCCCCTTTGATGGCTCCTCTCTCTTTGGGCCTCAGGTGAAAGACATGCTTACCAGGTGCCAGCAGGAAGGCAAGACGCTCACTGATGTGGGAGTCCATTTTTTCCACTCCTTCCAGACCATACCCAAAGGGTCAGAAGGGTGGAAAGATGTGGTTTTGAAAATCCCAGGGACCCTTCCCTGATGCACCTGGTGAATTTTGCCCCAGGGGCAGAGGGGGAAACAATAACAATGGCAGACACTGCCCTCATGGCAGAGGGGGTCCACAAAATCAGGGTGACAGAGATGCGTTCTCTTCCAAACCCTATCAATATCCTTAAAGGGATGCCCGACTGCTCAACTCTAAAGGCAGTCGGGGGAAGGCTTTCATTGTACCCAATCGCCTGGCAAAATATTACAAAAGACAAATGGGTACTATCCATTATATCTGGAGGTTACAAGATTCCCTTCCATCAACCCCCTCTTGTTTCAAAAAAATCCATCCCAGATGTTCTACCCAATCTAAGGGATCAGGCAGTCACAGAAGTTTCAAGACTGCTACAAAAAAGAGCCATCCAGGAAGTCCCCGCAGGCCAAGTAGGATCCCGAACTTACTCAAGATTCTTTTTAGTGCCCAAAAAGACAGGGTAATGGAGACCAATTCTGGATCCCAGCAGATTAAACAAATCTGTACAAAAAGAAAAGTTCCGGATAGTAACACTGCAGTCCATTCTCCCCTTTCTGGGTCAGGAAAATTGGATGTGCTCCATAGATCTTCAGGACGCGTACTATCATATAAAAATGGACAGATGATCCAGGAGATTTCTACGCTTCTGGTTAGGGGCCAGTCATTACCAATTCAGAGCTCTGCCCTTTGGTCTCACCACAGCCCCCAGGGTGTTCACCAAATGCATGGCAGTAGTTACGGCTCACCTGAGATGTCTAGGATTCCAGGTGTTTCCTTATCTGGATGACTGGCTCCTCACTGCTACCACCAGGCAAAAACTTATAGAGGCATGAGATTACACCATTACATCCTGTGCTCAATTAGGCATCAAAATAAACTTCAAAAAATCTGCCTTGTTGCCCTGTCAATCTATTACATACATAGGAGCAGAGGTAGACACAAGAAAAATAATTGTAAAATTGCTTCAGGTAAGAGTTTCCATTATTCGACAACAGGTGTCACTTCTCTTGAAGAACAAAAGAATTCAAGTCAAATATGTTCTTCAAGCTCTAGGGTCCATGGCAGCAGCCATTCTTCTAGTTCCCTTAGCACGCTTTCACATGAGAATCCTTCAGTGGCTTCTTTTCACACAATGGTCCTTCCAGGAATTAACCATGTCTCACATGATGCTAATTACGGAATCTTGCAAAAGACACCTTTCCTCGTGGATGGTCTCCCCACTAGTGACTCAGGGCAGACCTTTCATGGAATCCCATCCGGTTGCCACAGTGACCACAGACGTTTCCCTGATAGGGTGGGGGGCATTATCTAGGGAAGACAGTCCAAGGCACTTGGCAACCTCACGAGTACCACTTGCACATCAACGTCCTGGAGATGAGAGTGGTGCTCCTAGCGTTGCAAGCTCAAGACTCTCTCCCCACTGGGACTATTGCAATACAGACAGACAGCAGGTCAGTGGTTTGGAACATCAGCAAACAGGGTGGAACCAGGTCTTACCCCTTGTGCCGAGAGGCCTTCAGACTGTGGCAATGGGCGATTTCCTCCCAACGTTTTCTTACAGCAATGCATATCCCTGGGACATCCAACGTAATAGTGGACAGGCTCAGCATGCCTCATGAGTGGTCTCTGAAACAGGAAATTATGGATCTTATTTTCCGCAAATGGGGCCAGCCTTGCTGCGATCTCTTTGCCTCTCCCCTCAACAACAAATGCAGCAGCTACTTCTCCCTTGTTCCTCCTCCAGGTCAGACACCCAGAGACGTTCCAGTCCACGATTGGCCTCAGGGACTCCTTTATGCATTTCCACCCTTCCCCCTAATTCCAAAAGTCATTCAGAAAGCAAAATCGTTGGGTTGCAAGATGATCCTCATTGCCCCCTATTGGCCTCGACAGATTTGGTTTCCATTCCTTCACCTCCACCTTCAAGCCCAGCCTTGGATTCTGGATCCAGTACCGGACCTCTTGAGTCATCAGTCAGACGGGCTACACCAACCCCTCCAATCTCTCAAGCTCACAGCTTGGTTACTCCACTTCCAATCTTAGCCAGGCTCCCCAATATTTCCCTAGCAGTGTGTGATATTATTGTTTCCTCCCATAAGACAACTACAAAGAAAGTTTATGCTAGCAAATGGAAAAGATTCCCTTACTGGGCAGAATCCAGGAATTTAGATCCTTTTACAGCTCCTGTACATGAGATTTTGGATTTCTTAGCAGAACTGTTTCAATCTGGTACAGCTGCTGCTACCATCAGAGTACAACTAGCTGCCATTTCAAATTTTCACATCAGAGTTTCTAACTCAAGCATAATGTCTCACAAACTCTGTAAGGCTTTCATGAGAAGTATATCTCTACTTAGACCCCCACTGAAAGAGCCCCTTCCACCTTGGGATCTCAATTTGGTTTTGGCCTCCTTGATACTGCCACCCTTTGAACCAGCAGCATAATATTCTTTGAAATTTCTCTCTTGGAAAACTCTCTTCCTAGTTGCTATTACTTCTGCCAGACATGTTTCAGAACTTCATGCACTATGTGTTCACCCTCCATACCTAGTTTTTTCACAAAGACAGAGTTTCTCTGAGAAACAACCCAACTTTTCTACCTAAAGTTTGTTCAGAACACAATTTGGATCAATCCATTGAACTTCCTGTCTTTTTCTTTAATCATTCCAACAAGGCAGAATACAGATTACACCAATTGGATGTGCATAGACAACTGCATTTCTATCTCCATAGAACTAAAGAGATGAGAAAATCAGATCAGTTGTTCTTTTCATTTGCTAACAACAAACAAGGCCTTCCAGTTTCTAGGGTAACCTTGTCAAAATGGTTATCGGTCACCATTGCCCATACCTACCATTTGCGATAAAACGATCTTCCAGCAAAACCCAAAGGTCATTCAACCAGGTCAGTAGCTACTTCGGCAGCGTTTCAGTCTAGATTGCCCACAGATTCAATTTGTGCAGCAACTACTTGGGCAGATCCTCATACATTTATTTCTCATTACAAAATAGATGTGGTCTCTTGGGGCAGGGCTTCCTTTGGTTCCATGGTTCTGAAGAGTCTGTTCCAATGAGCCACCCAGGATTGAGGTGCTAGGGACGCTGTCCCATCCAGCAAGAATGAAGGTGAGATTGGACAACTTAACAAAGAAGTTATGTACCTATCATAATGTTCCATGTTAGTTGTCCTTCATCTTGCCTTCCTTCTTGCGTCCCTCCCTCCTTCCTCGAGGATTGAGAGGAGTTTTTTCAATGCTTTCATGGGCTAACTTGTTTTGTTATTAGTTGCTTCCCAAGCAAACCATGACATTTTGCTGTATATCCAGGTTTAATAATAATGGATTATCTTCTATGATTATGTCTAGTGTGAGCTATCTCAAACGAGATCTGGGTAGCTGACGCTGGGCATTCTGTGATATGGGGTAGCCTCAAGCCAGTAAAGAGCTCTCAAGCTATAGAAAGTGGCCGAGTCAGAGCCGAGGATCGGCTCCAAACCCATCCAGCAAGAAGGAAGGCAAGATGAAGGACAGCTAACATGGAACATTATGGTAGGTACATAACTTCTTTTTATTTCCACTACAAACTAGTACAAAACCACCAAATGAGCAATACACATCATTACACCATTAATAAAATCAATGATCGTTGTAGTAGAATGTGTCTGTATCAGAACATGCCCCCTTCACAAAGCAAAACACATTAGTACTACCAAGTTTCTCATTTAAAAACGACCACGGAATCAGCTGTCAACATAATCCACCCTCATAATTTAAAATCATTAAGAATGCAATGGTTCTTTTCAAGATCACTTAAAAGTATGGTTAAAAATAAAAACGTTTACCAAAAACTATTTCTCTGTGTCTTACTTCTCTGAAGAATTCTTTCTATAAAGTCAAAATAATCCAACCAAAAGTATGATAGCAGCCATGATAACTCAAGCGTGAGTCTGTAATGCACGCAAAACAGGAAGAGGATTTCTTAAATTGTTGCTGTTCCGAAAAGTAATGTAAAGTTTTTTGGCAGTACTAAGGACTTAGAATAATAGTTTGAAGTGTTTTAGGCATTTGTATCTCTGGAAGTATGCGCATTTCACAACCGTGAAAATCTGGTTGCGATAATACATAAGTACCAAATAAAGAAAACAATATTTGGATAGGAAAATGGAAGTATGTTATAAAGCAGAAGATAAATAATTAACAAATAAATATTGTTTGAGGACTATGAGGCAAAAGTTAAATGGAATCTCGGTCTTGCTGGCCATATAGATGATTTTCGTCAGCAGCAAATAAGTTATTATGTGATGAACTTAGGTTTAACGCATATAGACAAAGGAAAGTTTAATCTCTCCTTACATAGCAACTTAATAAGGACATGATAAAAGTACAGTGATTCTTTTCAGCCACTTATGTAGTTTGAGCAAAGGGAAATATCAGAACACTATCAGAGCAGATTTACCACAAATGAAATGTGAAGTATTATTCACAGAGAATCATACTCAAATAATTAAATAGCATGTGGCACCTTTCTAGACAACATAGTTAAAACTATATTTTATTGGCAAGTTCATTTCCTCAAGCAGAAAACTTGTTATGTATTATTTGTTGCATTATTTTCTGTCTATCCCATCAAGTTTCTCTAAGCCCGAACTCATAGAGTGATGTCAAGGAGTATCGGACTGACTGGCATAGCGTAGTAAAGAATTATAGGATGTCAGCAAGGAGTATCGGACTGACTGGCATAGCATAGTAAAGAATTAAGGGATGTCAACAAGGAGTATCGGACTGTCTGGCATAGCATAGTAAAGAATTATGGGATGTCAAGGAGTATCGGACTGACTGGCATAGTGTAGTAAAGAATTATGGGATGTCAACAAGGAGTATCGGACTGTCTGGCATAGCGTAGTAAAGAATTATGGGATGTCAGCAAGGAGTATCGGACTGACTGGCATAGCATAGTAAAGAATTAAGGGATGTCAAAAAGGAGTATCGGACTGTCTGGCATAGCGTAGTAAAGAATTATGGGATGTCAAGGAGTATCGGACTGACTGGCATAGTGTAGTAAAGAATTATGGGATGTCAACAAGGAGTATCGGACTGACTGGCATAGTGTAGTAAAGAATTATAGGATGTCAGCAAGGAGTATCGGACTGACTGGCATACTGTAGTAAATAATTATGGGATGTCAAGGAGTATCGGACTGACTGACATAATGTAGTAAAGAATTATGGGATATCAAGAAAGAGTACCAGAGCGACTGGCATAGCGTAGTAAAGAATTATGAGTAAACAAAAACAAGCTATTTCCTCACATGTGAAGACATTTATGCTTTTGCACCAACACTACATTTCATATCTTCAATGTCAAACTAAGGAAATTAGTTTCTAATACTTAATATTTAGCCATGCAACATTATGAATATTTCCGGAGCAAGGGAATGCCTTTCTTGTGAAACACAGTTAATGTAATGAGGGAAGCTTTTTACCATGGGAAATATTGACAAATTAGTCTGTGTTATGTCAGAATTTAAAGTGCAGTTCTGCTAGCACGTATTTGCTCTTGCTTCTGTGCTGTTGATATTTCAATGTTTTTCCTTTCACTGCCTATTAAGTCAAGACTTCTGTATAATACTAAGGATATACTTGAGGTGACTATTTTGCTGTGACAGACAATGTGAAAGAAAATACTCATTGGTGAGAACCAATACCTAAAGAAAAGAGATACCAACACTCTGTGAGAAAAGGGCAGTACCTACCATATGTTACAATCATTTAAAGATAGATATAACTAAATGTTTACCTTTAATTATTCTGCAAACTAATTTGATTTCCTTTCACTTTTTGAATGCAGCACTGCCTGCACCGATTGCGTATATCAAGATTTTGACTTTTACTAACATTATTTGCATTTCTTTTTTTTACTTATATTATTATTTATGTTTCATCTTACTAATTTTGAAGTTCCAGCAAAACATTTATTGTCTGACTTGAGTAGGTACTGCATCATGAAGAGATTAGATTAGCTATCTTTGTAAGAGTTTATGAAATGATTCTGCTGTGACAAGGGCAGGGAGAATATTTTGCAGGAGAAAGCTAGGAATAATATTGAGACTGTATATTGAAGTGACATATCATGGAAGGCAGAGCTGAAACATTGTGGGGGAAGGCTGGGTGTCTGGCAACAACTAAAACACCCTTAATATTTTAGTTTATGTGGTCTTCTAACTTCAAATAAAAGTAGATAGGCAGGTTCCAGTGAAGTGTGTGTGTGTGTGTGTGTGTATGATCATATACTGTGCATGCTCAACTCCAGGAATTTGTTTTCTTTGCCACATGTATGTCTGCAGGCCATTTTTGAGGTGGTTTGTTTGATGTATATTTCTGAACATATAAGAAGAAAGCAGCAGGTGTGACACATTACCTCTGGACAGAGCCTAAAGTAATAGTGAGGCAACGATGCAAAAATAGACACAAAATTTAAATATTGCTCTTAAAAATTTATAATATTTGTGTTAGCATGCACTTTCTTAAGGATGTAAAGTCTGAAACTCAAATGCATAAAATTATTTGCAGACTTAAATCCTCAGTGATTTGCCAGAAAACCATATATTTTATGACGAACAGACCAAAAATATGAGACAAAAATCTGGACATTCTGCGAAAATCTCTACAGCTGAGAGGTATGCATATTAAACTGATAGAGCAGTGAACTGGTGCTGTTCTTTCTTGCAGGACTAAGAACAGTCATGGAGTACAGTTTATTACTGTTCTGTGTACTTTAATCACCCTTCCCCACAGTTGGTGCTACTAGGGTCTGTAACTGTAGTCTCTGTGACGTTAAGTGGTTTCATGCTATAAGTAGAGTTCAGATTGATGTCTATCACACAATTAGGGACTGTCCTAGAAATCAAACAGTCTTAACACAGAATGTATATCCATGGAAAGTTCTGAAATGTAATATATTCCCCAAAACAAAATAGAGAGGAACTGTCATCAAAAGGCTGCTTTTTAAAATTGATATAAGCATACCTCAGAGACCTTCACCACAAAACCAAGCTTCTCTATTAACAAGAATTTAAAACAGAGCAACATTTTAATTTTTATTACAATTCCTTTATGAAATTTTAAATTCAGTATGCAGCTGTTGATGGAGTTAACTTGCACCTTTGTCAGCTTATATAGATTTTACAGCAACTTTTATTTGCTTAAAGTGAGTTATTTAGTTCACAGTGTTGCAATGTGAGCCAGAGTCCACTATTTGATTAAAAACATGATAATCTATCATTGATGGCTATAGCAAAACAGAGTGAATGTGAGAAGATAGATGAGTCTTGTACTTCAGTGGCAGATGGACTGGACTTAACTTTATAAAATAAGAAGTTATGTACCTACCATAACGTTCCATGTTAGTTGTCTTCTTCTCGCCTTCTTTCTTGCTGGATGGGTTCGGAGCCGATCCTCGGCTCCGACTCGGCACACTAAAAAGCTCGAGAGCTAATTCCACCGGCTCGAGGCTCCCCTATATCCCACAATGCTAGGCGGTAACTACTCAGATCTCGTTTGGTAGCTATACCAAGCAATACTAGTCTGCAAAATGGAATAACAAGATTCGGAAAAGAAACACAAAACAATTCCTGTCGGTCTGTCCAGGCTTGGGGGAAGGAGGGAGGGACGCAAGAAAGAAGGCGAGAAGAAGACAACTAACATGGAACGTTATGGTAGGTACATAACTTCTTAATGTTAAGTTGTCAATCTCGCCTTCATTCTTGCTGGATGGGACCGTCCTAGCACCTTATCCCGGGTGGCCTATCGGAACAGACTCTTGAGAACAGTGGAACCAAAATTGGCACGGCTTCTAGAAACCATGTCCAATTTGTAATGTGAAATGAATGTATGAGGAGAAGCCCATGTGGCTGCTGCACAGATTGAGTCTATTGGCAACCTGTCCTGAAAGGCAATGGATGTAGCTAATGCCCTGGTTGAGTGAGCTCTAGGTCTTGAGGGTAATTTCTGATGTCTAATCTCATAGATGAAGGTAATTGTAGAAGTTAACCATCTAGACAGAGACACTTTGGTAACTGGAAGGCCTAACCTTCCTTCCGCATATGACAGAAACAATTGATCAGATTTCCTGAGATGTTTAGTTCTGTCTAAGTAATATCTCAGTTGGCGATGAACATCCAAAAAATGCAGCTTTTGCTCTGATCTATTTGAATAATTAGGGAAAAAGACGGGAAGATCAATAACCTGGTTTAGGTTAACTTGAGAGGAGACTTTTGGCAAAAGGAGGGATTCGTCCGGAGAGATACTCTGTCTTTGTGAAAAAGTAAGGAGGACGACTGCAGAGGGCTTGCAATTCTGAAACTCTTTTCGCTGAAGTAATGGCCACCAGAAAAAGTGTCTTCCAGGAAAGCAACTTCAGAGAACATGAAGCCGCTGGTTCAAAGGGGGGAAGAATCAAAGATGCCAGAACCAAGTTTAAATCCCATTGAGGAGGAGGGTCTTTGATCGGAGGTTTGAGGAGAAATACACCTCTTAGAAAGGCCTTACAGAGTTTGTGAGCCATTATGCTAGATTCTGAAACCCGACATGAAAATTAGAAATGGCAGCCAACTGAACTCTGATGGTTGATGCAGCGATCCTGAGTGAAAAAGTTCCGCCAGGAAGTCTAAAATGGATTGGATAGATGCAGTAAAGAATCAATGTTTTCGATGATGCCCAACAGGAAAACGTTTCCATTTACTAGTATAAATCTTCCGGGTAGAGGATTTATGAGAGGCTATTAATATATCTCTGACCGGCGAGATATTGAGGGAAGCCTGGCTAAGGTAGGAATTGGAGAAACCATGCTGTGAGGTTTAGGAAGACAGAGATTGGTGCAGCTGACCCGACTGATGGGTAATCAGGTCTGGTACTGGGTCCAGATGCCAAGGCTGCTCCAAAAGGTAACGATGAAGAAAGGGGAACCATATCTGTCGAGACCAGTAAGGGGCAATGAGGATCATGTTAAGCTCTCATCGATGGCTTTCTGTATTAGACGCAGGTATCAATGGAAAGGGGAAAAGCATACAGAAGTCCCGGGCCAATCGTGGACTAGAGCGTCTCTGGTGGGTTGGCCTGGTAACGGGAAAAGCGTGAAGAAGTCTTGACACTTGCTGTTTTGGGGAGTAGCAAAAAGATCGCAGCAAGGATAACCCCATCTTAGAAATACCTCTTCTAGAATTGACGTCTTTAGAGACCACTCGTGTGGCATGAGGATTGCTCTGCTCAATTTGTCTGCAATGACGTTGGATTTCCCGGGGATGTGCGTCGCTATCAGAAAACGCTGAGAGGAGATCGCCCATTGCCAAAGTCTGAGTGCTTCTCGACATAAAGGGTATGACCTGGTTCCGCCTTGTTTGTTGATGTACCACACCACGGACATGTTGTCTGTCTGAATTGCAATAGTCCCTATGGGAAGAGAGTCGTGTAGGGCTTGCAACGCTAGAAGCACCGCTCTCATCTCTAGGACATTTATGTGCAAGTGGCACTGGAATGGTTGCCATGTGCCCTGGACTGTCCTGCCCTGATAATGCCCCCCCCACCCGATCAGGGAGGCATCTGTTGTCAACGTGGCAACTGGAGGGAAGAGAAGGGTCTTCCTTGGAGAAGTTGAGGTGACGTGACCCACCAAGATAGCTGGTTTCTGCATACTTGGGTGATTAGTATGGAATGGGACATCGGGAGTCGCTGAAAGGACCATTGGGTGAAGAGCATCCACTGGAGGATTCTCATGTAAAAGCGAGCTAAGGGAAGAAGAGGAATAGCTGCCGCCATGAGTCCCAATACCTTTAACACCAGTCTGACTTTGACTTTGACCAAATTCAGAAGTAGAGAAACTTGGTTTCGAATGTCTAAAACCCTCTGCTCTGTGGCGTGTAAAGAGTCTGGTATCTAATTTGGCGCCTATGAAAGTAATAGACTGACAAGGCGACAAGACAGATTTTTCAAATTTATTGATATGCCTAGAGCTTGACAGGTTTGCGGTGAAATTTCTGGATAGTAAGAGCTGATGCTTGGTGGTGGCCAGGAGCCAATCGTCCAGATATGGAAACACCTGGAATCCCTGGCGCCTCAAGTGAGCCGTGACCACTGCCATGCATTTGGTGAACACTCGGGGGCTGTAGTGAGACCAAAGGGCAGGGCTCTGAACTGATAGTGACTGGCTCCTAGCCTGAAGCGGAGATATCTCCTGGAGCGTCGGTTCATTTTGATGTGATAGTACGTCCTGAAGATCTATAGAGCACATCCAATTGTCCTGACCCAAGAAGGGTAGGATGGACTGTAGCGTGACCATCCGGAATTTTGTTTTCTTGACAAACTTGTTTAAACGACTGAGATCTAGGATGGGTCTCCAGTCCCCTGTTTTTTTGGGTACCAAAAAGAATTTGGAGTAGATTCCGGATCCTTGCTGGTCTGCTGGGACTGGTTGGATGACTCTTTTTAATAGTAGCTTTGAAATTTCCAAAGCTGCTTGTTCCCTTAGACCGGGTGGAACGTCTGGAAGGGATTTTTTTGGTTGAGATGGGACGTGAATGAAGGGAATTTTGTAACCCTCGGATATAATCGACTGTACCCATTTGTCTTGAGTTAGGGAAAGCCAGGCTTCTGGGTACAGCGATAATCTTCCCCCGACTGCCTCCGGCGGACAGCCGGGCAGCCCCTCAGGGGTGCTGAAAGGGTTTGTCAGAGAACATTTCCCTGCTACCCTGGTTTTGCGGACCTCCTCTGCCTCTGGGCGGCGTGGTTATTGTTCCCCCCCGTCCCTCTAGAGGGAAAACGACCTTGTGCGTCAGGTGAGAATCCCTGAGATTGTTTGCGGAACCAGATCTTTCCTCCCTTTGACCCTTGGGATAGGGTCTAGAAGGGTGGAAAACGGACTCCTACGGCAGAGAGAGTCTTACCTTCCACCTCGCACCTGGTCAATGTATCCTTCACCTGTGGACCAAACAAAGATGATCCATCAAATGGGGAGTTGGTGAAGGGCGCCTTGAAAGGGTCCGAGAGAATTACACAACCGCATCCAGGCGTGCCTTAATGCAATGCCTGTGCCTGCAGATCTACTCGCTCCATCTGCTGCGTACGAAACCAGCCGCATGGAAGAGTTCACTATAGAATTTAGGGTAGCCAACTGGGAGTTCATAGTATCTTTGAACCCCTCAGCTGTAGGATCCTTCATCAATTCACCCATATCCTTGATCAAATCTCTTTGGAGACGGGTGAAATGGCATAAGTAGTTCAGCGACCGCATAGAAAAGGTCGCTGACGAAAACATCCGCTTGCCGTACCTGTCCATGGTCCTAGAGTCTTTATTAGGAGGATGGACAGGAACAGAAGGATCAGCTAGTTCCTTCTTCGTGGCCGCAGCCACCACCATAGCATCAACCGGGACACCTTTGGAAAGAAATTGCTTGTCTGAAGGAGCCGTGATGAATTTGGATGGTCTCCTCAGGGTAGGTTCCACTGAATCAGGAGCCGTCCACGCCTTCCTTGACACCACTTCCATAAGGGGGTCAAAGGGAGGGACACCCAGGAGGTAGAAGGGCGAGAACCAAACGCCTCAAGATACACCGACTCATCCTCCGAAGGTTTTAGGGCTGGCCAGTTTCCCCTCTGTTTGAGAATCTCTAGAATGTCTGCAAAGGAGGCGTCTTCAGAGGGGAACGGGGACCTCAGTTCCTCCAAGTCAGTGTCAGAGGTGATAGACTCAGGGGAGTCAATGTGCTTCCTCTTGCACTGCCTCTTCCTAGGGGGATCTCCAGCAGGATCAGGAGAGACCTCGGAAGAGGAGGAAATTCCCAATGGGGAAACCTGAGGAGTTGGTTCTCTCGGTGTAAAACAAGGGGTGAGCAGAGATCTCCGCAGGCACTGTTGAGGGTGGAGCTGAAGGATCCAACTGTGGGGCAGAACTGGGTTCTAGCACGCTCCGCATGACCTCGAAGGCATCCCTGTCAGGCAAGGTCCGAGGCCCTCGCTCCGAAGAGACAAGAACCCTCCCGGCACCGACAGAGACGGCTCCGGCCGATGTCGGAGCCGAACTCACCAGCCGAAGCTCCGAGAGGTTGAGCGGGTCGGACAAGGGTCCGATGCCCCTCCCCCCCGCGGACCCGACGATGGAAGCCCGGCGCCGAGATCCCTCCAAAGAGGAGATCGGAGCGGACGACGGAGCCGAATACGAAGGTATCGGATCCGCGCACTGACAGTGATAGGTCCGACAAGCTTGGCTCCGAACTCGAGGAGTCGGAGGAGGAATATATTGAGGACTGGTATAGCCAAGGACTGATGAGTTGGGCTATGGAGCATTTGGGCTAGTGCCTCAGACTTAAGAAGTCTACTCACCACCCTCTGTAAGTCATGGTCCGACAACCTGGAAGACCGAGAGGAATGTGATTTATGGCTCCGTTCCGAAAGGAGAGGAGATCCCGGTGCCGAATGTATGGATCTGACAGAAGGAGACCTGGATCTCTTCCTATAAGATGGCTCCGATACTGGTATCGAGCGAAGACTTATCTTATCGGCTCCAGCCGGAGCCGAAGAGATAGTAACAGAAGATCCAGAAGGGGATCTTGACCTTTTCTTAGCATATGGCTCCGATTGCATCGGAGCCGATAAAGCCTTAATGGTCTCGCCCAGCCGAGCCGGTAGTAGTCTGGCAGAACATCGGCTCCGGCCGGAGCCGATGTCGGGACCTGTTTGGCCACCTGAACAGTCGACTCAAGGGCAGGAGTCGATTGTTTTGGAGCCTTAGAAGGTCTACCCGAACTGGACTGGGTCGGGGGACCTTCAGGTTTCAACAAACCTCGAAGGATGAGTTTATTTTTACGCTCCTGCAGGACTCGAGGGCTGAAGCCATGACATACAGCACATGAGTCCTGCAGGTGCACAGGCCCCAGGCAATAGACACAAGAAGTGTGACCGTCTGTCAGAGACATCTTCTGACAGCACGAATCACACTTCTTGAAGCCTGAGACCTTTTCCTTCGACATAGTGTCTACACAACACAACACACAGACACACTTTAGTAAAAAATTATTTTAGTGAAAAATTTAAAGGTTATGAAGCAAAACACACACACACGCCCTTAGAAAAAAGTTTAGTCACTAGTGGGAAGGGGAGGGCCAAAGGCCTAAGGGGGGAAGGGAGAGAAAAACACTAAATACTCGACAAAGAGGATGGAGTCGAGAGTCTAAAGTAAGAAAAAAACACTAATAGGGGCTAAATCTATAAGATATAAAAGATTTTTGAAGCACCAATAAGTAGTAATTAAACTAACCTGCCTGAGCCGGTAGAGAAGCACCTCGTCAGCTATAGCGGCAAACGAGATCTGAGTAGTTACCGCCTAGCATTGTGGGATATAGGGGAGCCTCGAGCCGGTGGAATTAGCTCTCGAGCTTTTTAGTGTGCCGAGTCGGAGCCGAGGATCGGCTCCGAACCCATCCAGCAAGAATGAAGGCGAGATTGACAACTTAACATCATGAGTTACTGCTGTAGAAGTAAGAGACAGAAAACAGTATTCAGGCAGAACAGAGAAGGTAACAAAGGGATGCAGAATATGGCAGAATAGTTATATATGCTGAACTTCATAAAATGAAGTCTACTGTGTATGATGCCATCTGTAAATACTGAACTTTGTGAAAGCAGTGTTGTATTCCTGGCACGACTGAATCATTGGCTAGCGACAAGAGGTGGATAAAACATAGAGGTGAACAGGTATAGTTTGTTCAGGAATGACAGAAAATCACAATATGGTAGTTGAGAAGGAATCTACACAGATGAGATCATCAAAGTGAAGGTCAGTGAAAAGCAAGAACACAAATGCATGGAGGAGATCAGCAGCAGACAGGCTCAGAACCTAGAATTTAGTGCTCGTATTGAATGTCCACTCCCAACTACTATGGCGTTCTGCAAAAATACTTTCCAGTTCTGTAAGTTCCTCTGTTGTACACTACTTATTAATGAGTGGGAAGTCTTATGGAGAACAGGAAACCAAACTGTGGCCCATGGAGTGAATCTTAATGATCACAAGTTTCAACTCTGGACAGGACTATTTTACCTTTAGTCATCCAAATGAGAGACTGTGCAAGTTTGGAGAAGAGGAACTGAGGAAGCAGTAATAATTAAAGCAACTTCTTCCCCATCTTCATGTTATGCAATGTCACTGTCATTGTATAAAAACAGGGGATGTGGTGTACGGTGGAGAAAGCCTCTCTTACAAAAATGCAAGCTTTTTCAGGAAACCTGCTTATTTTCTTGATGATGGTTTTTTTTAGTGTGTGGTTGCTGTTGGTGATGTCAGGGATTTCAAAGTCTGTGTTCTTTCAATAGGTTGGATATTTTTTATTAGCTCCTAACAAGTGGACTTGCAATTACTTGTCTTGGATCCCCCTTACTTCAAAATGGCTTAAGTATTTAACAATTGTTTGACAAAACTTAATGATGCTACTATATTTTTTGTATCAGTCTTCTACACTGCATATTCTGCTATGTATTTGTAATTGCATATTTTATTTTTTATCAGATTCCATTTCACTTTCTCTGGTGCATTTGTGTAAAAGTAAAAGCTGCAGTTCGTAATCAGGCAGAAACTGCAAGTTGTGAACTGTTAGTTGTCACGTCTGAGAGGAGAACAGATGGCTATGGGTCATAAATGTTTTATTCTCCATTTCCATAAATGTGGGACAGGGTATATTTGCATACTACATTAATGTGAGAATCTGGTGCAGGAAGTACTGCACCACTGCTGAGGGTAGGGACTATGTTTGGTTGTGGTAGTATGTTAGGTTGTACAACAGGGAACAGTAGAAACAGTAGTTGCCAAATAAAAGTGTTTTTCAATGATTTTACTAATGTTACTGATCAGCTCTTTACTGCTGAGCAGCACATCGGCATTAGAGACGACTGCAGCTTTCTTATTAAGTTTGTGTTTGTATGACTGTGAATACAGTCTAGTAAATAGGGGCTGAGGAAGTGAATTGCGTGTCACATTTTCTTACTTTATGAATCTTGTGCTATGTGCTGGCTGTTCATATGTATACCTTCTACATACCTCATGTCTTCCATCTAAGCAGCAGCATATACCTGAGGAAGGTGAGATGTGTTAACTAAATGCATAGGGCATGATATGTGGGTTTTACTGAGCACCACATATCCATGATTCCAAAGCAACTGCATAAAATATTTATGAATAGTTCATAACAATCTGCAGGTGACAATAACCAGCAAAACTTTTGTATTGGCCTAGCTATCTCTGCAAATAAACCGAAGCATGAAATTTTAACCCAGGCCTCCACTGTACACTTGACTTAATATGTAAGACATTGTTTTTCTAGCTTCCATTCATTTTCTTTTCACAGGAATTTGCAAGGCAGAGATTATTGTTACATTTAATTCTGGTAAAAATTTATAAAGAGATGCGTTTATATCATAACTATCTCCTAAGTGAATCAAAGTGAACCTCTTGATTAATTATGTTGCAAGTCAGGGCTGCTGACTCTATAATGGCATTTCAAATTAAGTTTAAATAATGGATTCCCTGGATATAAAAAAGAAGAAACTGAAGTTGGCATGATAAATAATTCTTGTATTTCTTGTTTTTTCTTTCACTTATACTGACGGGTGTTATTTTTGAAGCATGTTTTATTCAGTCAGGCTTTCATATTATGGTCAGCTGCCTTTTAGCTATGAAACCAAAAGTCTTGATATGTTACTGCATTATGAAAACAATTCTAGAAATATATAGAGACAGTCTGAAAGGCAAGTAACCAAATGACTCTTCAGCCTCACTTGGCCTACTCCTGTGCACGATAAGCTTATGCTTAACTTTTCTTTCTTGTAGCATATATGTTCACTGCTGTATGTATGGCTTATTTGCCACTCTGAGTGAAGAAGTATAGAACACCCCAACCAAGTCATCTGCAAATCAAACACATATTTGTCAAAAATAAATGATGCAACACTTCTCTGCATGATTTGGGGCTAGCTCAGATGGATGTAAAAGATCCCACAGCACCTAACGAAAAAAGTAGGGTCCTTTATTTAAAAATCACTTCCATAACACTGTATACAATCTTATTTACAATTTTTCCATATTAATGTATTTATAAACCATAAGCCACGGTGGTGCAGCGGTAGTGTTGCTGCCTCACAGCAAGAGGTTCTCCTGTTCGATTCTCGGCTGGGGTGCCTTCTGTGTGGAGTCTGCATGTCCTCCCCGCGGTCAAGTGGCGTTCGAAAGACATGCGTGAATGGGTGTGCCTTCACCGAAGGTTGGGCGTCGGGCTGGCAACTCGGCACCATAAAAATCTACTGCCAATCATTAGGGGACCAGAGTTCCGCTGTGGTGACCCCTAACTGGGAAAAGCCAAAAAGACAAACATTATATTTATGTTTCTATATTAATGTATTTACAACTTATATTATATTATGTTTATAATTTGTACATTTCCTCCCTCCTTAACAAATATTCACACCATCTCTCACTCTCTTCCAAATTAGATCCCCACTCCTCCTTCTATAGCCACCATGTGGTTTTTCATAATATTGGTGCCAGCATTGCTTTTCCATAAACATAATTTAATTTATTCTTTCATTCCCAATAACACATACAAAATAATATAATTTTTTTATCTACCCAACATATTTCTTATTTTTATGTCTGTAATATCCATACATAATCATATCCATATTTATTTTATCTACCTTAGTTATATCTTCAAAAAAGTTTTCTTCACAAAACTGTTACCATAATTTCACTATCCAACTACATTTAAAACAAAACATGCTCTTAGTTTTTTCTTTGACACAATATATTTTTTCACTTACTTTTTATACAGCATATTTCCTTTTACTTGTAATGTAATCATCACCAGCCTCAATAAAAATCTTGACATTCCACATGTTTTGTACACTATGCATTTCTTACTTTAATAGCTTTAATTTCATTAAATCTGCCCAAAAGTTAACATAATAATGTTGTATTATTATATTAAACAACAGTTTTCTCTCATTTTCAATTTCCTCAATTTTTATTTTTCATAAAATACCTTTTCTTTATTATGTCTTATCTTCATTAATACACCCCATTCTTCTTTTAAACTTCTTTAGCATTTCCCAAAAAACTTTCACATTTGTATTTCAATAATTTTAACACTAACTTATCATTTTGTTGATTTATCCAGTTTAACACTCTACAAATTCAGTGAGGCAGCATATATAATTGGATTTATTAATCCTATACAAATTCAGTGAGGCAGCATATATAATTGGATTTATGAATCCTAACCCTCTGTCTTCCTTGTCCATATACAGAACTCCTCTTTTCACCAGATTCAGTCTTGAGCCTCATTTAACTGAGAAAATTGGTTTACTATTATTTGTGCAAATGGCAATCTGTCAACATGTATATGCTGCCAAAAATCAGATTGTTGTTCACAAAATGAGAAGTGTACAGGATAGTCAAACACACTTATGTGAATGCAGTAGTGCATTCGCATAAGTGTGTGCGGCAAGCTGTAAGGAGATCGTGATACAGTGGGAATTGGAAAATCATCCATATACCCACTGTAGTGCGATCTCGGAATTGGACTACATTGTTAGCAAGGGGGGTGTATGTGTGTGTGTGTGGGGGGTACCGCGGGTGGCTTGCCCCCCTGCAAAAATGTCATATGTTGTATAGGAGTTTGAGTTACATCAGCTTCTATACGGATATCGTGTGATGTTTTCAATGACAATGTCGACTCAAATGAGTTGATCATTTGGGTCGACATTGTAACGTGGTCGAAATTCCAGTTTTGATGGTTTATTTCAACATTGTGAATGGAAATTATTTAGCCTTTCGCAATACTGATAGTAAACTGAGAAAATTACTTGTAATATTTCTTTCTCATATGTTATTGGTAACATATACACTTGTGCAAATAAGCTATCCTTCCCATTAAAATCAAGTTAACTAAATGAAACTTTTCCTAAAAAAAAAAATAAAAATAAAGCTCATTTATTTTGCCTCCTTTTCCATTGTTCCTCACTTATATTTTCACATCTAAATCTTATATCTAGTACAGAAATGTCATTCTCTGATAAATATATTCCTTCTGTCTTTACTATATTACCCAGCCCTTTGCTTTTGTCTTTATTTAGAGCTACGTCTATTGCTTTTAGACATTCGTACAAATAACTTACTTTCATTCAAACTTTGTTTCTTGTCATCACTATAACATCATCTGCACAAGTCAACATAACTGGAATTTTTATCCCATCATTTTTTTTAAATAATTTGCATCTTTCAGTTTTATATTTACTTCTCTAAGACATTCATAATTAAAGCAAATAAAACACTACTCATTAGACATCCCTGTGTTATGAAATTCTTTATATCTACTTCATTACTCAACCACCCATTTATTAAAATTCTTATTTTATTCTTATATGTTGAACAACATACATACCTAATTTTTCTACTGATATTATATACCTTAATAATAACCCACAAAAGTTCATGTTGTATTGTATCAAATGCTTTATTTTAGTCTCCTATCATAAGTTTAGCTTCCTGTTTTCTTTTTATAATATCATAATGTAAGATAACCTCAAAAAGACCACCACAGCTACAGTTTCCATTTTAACAAAATGACTTCCAATTTAATAAAAAGACAACAACTTTCACATGGATAAACTACTCTTCATCAGATCCTTAAAACAAGTAGCACTTCACAAACATATATATATAGTAAAATCCAAGCATTCAATTTAAACAAATTAATCAATTAACAACAAATTTACTAGCAATTTAAAACAATTCAAACATTATTCATCTTAAAGCGATGTGCATCAAGTTCTGATTTAACGCATACATTATTATTCAATCCTCGATAGATATGTGGCTTGCATCTTTAATAACCACCTAAGCTCAATTCATTCCAGATAATTATTACTATCATCTTTTATTCAACATAACTGGTTGTATAAATCTAAAACTAAAACTATGTGTGGTAAACTCTATGACATGTCTAGCTATAGCATTGAATGTGTTTTTATTCCTAATATCATATAAATGTTGATATACCCTCTCTCTAAGGCATTTCAACGTCTTACCCATATATTAGAAGTACTGGCATAAAGTTCTGGCATGTTTATCTGTGTGTGTATGTTCATACATACTTTCAAGCACCTTTACTTCTGTGTGTTGATATGGCAGAGGCATTTTGCAGACCAGGTCCAACTGGGTTTGATCATAATATATCACAGAATTGGAGAGTATTAGAGCAGGAATATGATATTTTCATACAAGCAGATTTTTCTGACAAAGATGCATGTACAAGGGCATTCATTCTGCTTAACTTAGGTGGCCCGGGGAGAATCTGTGATATTTTGAAGTTCTGGTAGAGTGGGGGTCTCAGTAGATGAGGGTGGAATCATCCTCATACTGTATGAGGGAAGTGTGTTTTGTGGAGATATGCAGATTGCTGGTGAACTGTGAAAATAATAGGGGGCCAAGGATGGAGCCTTTGGGGGACTCCGAGAGTAATGGGGAGATGAGGGGATTGGCTATCTTTCCAGACGACCGATTGTTGTTGGCCAGTCAGATAGCTTTGGAACCAGTGGGTGGCTGAGTGGGAGGAGGAGAGATTAGTGAGAACAGAGAGTAGCATTTTGTGCGATACCATGTCAAATGCCTTAGATAGATCTAGAAATATAGCAGTGGAGAATAGTCCATTGTTTTTATGATGGAGGACAGTGCTGGTGAAAGAGATCAAGGCAGTAGTAGTGCTGTGATATGGCCTGAAGCCATGCTGGGTTTTGGAGAGGAGATTGTTAGCTAGGAGGTGGTTTACTACCTGAGAGTTAATGCATTTTTCAAGGACCTTGGAGAGTGGGGAGAGGAGGAGTATATGCAGGAGACGGGGAAAACTGCCATATTGTGTTACTGGCTGAATCAACAGAGGATCCTGAGTGCTTAAAATATAAATTTAGAGAAATGTGCAAGCCCCGTACAAATGTCACATTAGAGAGGCACTTATTTTATACAAGAGACCAAAAGCCAGGTGAATACCTTTGCAGCTTATATCACTAACTTGAGAAACAAGGCCAAAACGTGCAGATTTGGTGACTTGAAAGATGTGTCAGTAAAGGACAGGCTTGTGTGTGGTGTTAACAGTGCTGCAGTGAGAAAGATTTTGCTTTCTGACAATGATTTAATGTTAAGCAAAGCCATAGAGATTTGTCAAATCCATGAGCTCACAGAAAGGCTTAAATGTATGCCTACAAGTGATAAAAACATGGTTTCACTAGCTTCTAGAGCAAAAGTAGACAGTATGCAACATGTGGCAAGCAGAAACAGGCCTAAGCACATGGCAGCAGCAACCCCTCCAGGTGTGGCAGGGAGAACCCAGAGTTTTATGGCAAATTCCAAGACTAGCTAAGTAAAAAGGGCATGTTCAGTACAGTACAAGACTGAGTCAGCAAAACCCAAGTTTAGTCTTATAGTTAATTGTCATAACTGTGATGCCAGTCATGAGTCTAAAAGAGAGAAGTGCTTAGCATTTGGTCAGCAATACCACAAGTGTAAATAAATGGAACCATTTTCAAAAGTTTTGTAAATCAAGCAAGCCTCATTCAGTTATTAAGAAAGGTCACTCAAGAAAGCAATTGATCATATAGAGAGCTGCAACCCTACTTTCTATGTAGATGGTGTATCAGTG
Organism: Protopterus annectens; assembly: GCF_019279795.1. NCBI lineage: Eukaryota > Metazoa > Chordata > Ceratodontiformes > Protopteridae > Protopterus > Protopterus annectens. Next base: position 518,274,653 of record NC_056743.1, on the reverse strand, counting down.
GTCAATGAAAGGGTTAATGCACTAGATTTGTTGGCAAAGAATGAAGTATTTTGTACTGTCCTGATCAATGGTAAACTCACAGAGTTCAAAGTAGACACTTGTTCAAAGTGTAATATAATGTCAGCAGAAAGATTTGTTAAAGTTAGGGCTGGTGAGCAACTTAATTTGGTCAATTTTGTGAAGCTTGTTGCTTATGGAGGTGAAGAGATTCAAACCAAAGGCTCAGTAGTGCTTTCATGCTATTCAGCTGGGAACAGTTACAGCTTGCAATTTTATGTAGTTTGAAGACCTGTGCAATCATTATTAGATCTCAGAGACAGTTTAAGAATGAAACTGCTTTTTTTTATCAAAGTAGTACATCATGTAAGCACATGTCCCAGTTCCAGCATCAGTGACACTATTTTCTCAGAGTATGCTGATGTTTTCAATGACAAGCTAGGCAAACTTCCAGTTGTGTACTCCATGAAAGTAGATGCAGAGGTCAGAAGACTATGCAGGACAAAGTCAAGGTCCGTTTATAGGTTCATAGGTTCATAGGTTCATAGGTTCATACTAGGCTATCTGCCCTGGGGCAATTATAAGCCTAGCCCAATTCTGTATGGCTTACGCCACCCCTTGATTTGAGTATACTGTGCCCTTTTTTAAGGTTTAGTTTACTGTGCCTCTGTCTAATAGTGACACAGGAGTAATCCCTGGAACAAACCTACGATCCCCATCCACTTGTCGAGATTCTTCTTGAAGAGATTCAGTGAGGTGCTCTGCCTCACATGAACTGGAATTCTATTCCAGAGCGATGGGAGCCTCTGGGTTATGAACCTGTCCCTCCAGCAAGTTCTATTTATTTCTGTGCTGAGGTTCAAGTCCCTCGGCGTGTGGCTCTAAGGGATCTAGATTTACTGAGGTGGAGCATGTCCATTAATTCTGGATTTGACATAGCTTTGTATGTCAGGCATAGATCGCCTCGAAGTAGGCGGTATGCAACTGAGTAGAGCTGGAGTTTTTTTAACCGAGCAGTATATGGCATCTGTTTGAGACCCTTGATCCTCTTGGTGAGATACTTTTGGGGTCTTTCTAATTGCTGCAGGTGTCGGGTAAGGTACATCCCAAAGGGGCATTGTATTCTATGACGGGCCTGATGAGGGATGAATAAAGGGGCACGATTACCTCTCTTGATCTAGATGTGAAACCCTTCGTGATGAGGTGGGCTATGTAGAAGGTCTTTCTAACCACTTTGGCAATGTGGTTTTCAAAGGAGAGATTGCTATCAACTTGGGTCCCCAGGTCTCTAATAACTTTCTCTGTACTTAATGGGTTTCCGCCTATGTGGTAATTTGTGGGCACATTGTTTTTGCCAAAGGGTATGACTATACATTTTTGGCATTTAGCTTTAAACCATGGCGCTGGCACCAGTTATCTGTCTCTGTGAGACCTTTTTGAAGGATGTTTGTGTCAGCTGGAGAGTTGATTATGGCGCCCAGTTTGCAGTCGTCTGGCGACTTGGTGGGCCATAGTCCTACCACGCTTGCCTGTACCTCGGAAAAGTATATACCGAACAAGAGTGGTCCCAGGACAGAACCCTGTGGGACGCCACTTGTGACCGGTTTTGAGTCTGACATGGCTCCAGCAACTCTCACTCTGTGGGTTCTGTCTTTGAGCCAGTTTGCGACCCATCTTGTGACATAGGGGTTTATATTTAAGCTGGATAGCTTATCTATGATGCCCGAGTGGGGTATTGTGTCAAATGCCTTTGCAAGGTCCAGATAGGCTGTGTGGACTACCTTTCCTTCATCTATGGCTTTGGTGACTGTTTCAAAGAAGTCAACCAGGTTCAAAAGGCAGGATCTGCCCTTGACAAAGCCGAACTGGGTAGGATCTAGTGTCTGTAGGTCCCCAATGTCTTTGTTTATGAGCTCCATGATGATCCTCTCCATAGCCTTGCAGACTAAGCTAGTCAGGCTTATGGGGCGATAGTTTCCAGGGTCCGTAGATGCTCCACCTTTGTGGAGTGGGACCACTGTTGCTGTACGCCATTCTGTGGGCACATATCCTGTAGTGAGGCTGAGATTGTATAGCTGTTTTATTTGAGGGATTAGTTCCTCTTGTAGTTCATGTAGGACGCAGCCTGGGACGCCATCTGGTCCCATGGAAGCAGTGTTTTTTGCTTTGGAGAGGGCAGCTTTCACCTGAGCATCTGAGATGTTTGGGAGGCAGCCCTCTGCCGGGATAGATATTTGCTCTTTTGGGGAGGGGTGGAGAAGTTCGCACTGAACCTGTCTGCCAGGATATTGGCGATGTCTGTGGGTTCAGTGTATTTTTGTCATTTAGAATCAACTCAGAACAAGTCTGGGAGTTGCATCCCAAGTTTCTAACATAACTGAAAAAGCCTTATGATTGTCTTTGGTGTCCTGTGCAATTTTTCTCTCGAAGCTGGCCTTGGAGGATTTTATGAGGGATTGTAATTTTTTGCTAGTACTGATCAGAGATGCCTTCCCTATTAGGGATTTTGCTCTATCATGTAGTAGCTTCCTCCTTCTGTTGTACAGTTTATTTATGGCAGGGGTCCACCAGACTGGACGCCTGCCTTTGGATGATTGGGTCTTGGTTTTGTTTGGGATAGCATGATCCATGCATTCCTGGAGATGTTTGTAGAATGCATTTATATAGGATTCTGCAGTTTGGGCTGTAGTTTCCACTGGCCCTGTGGCCTTGAAGGATTCCACTTCGGTTTTGAGAAGTGAGAAGTTCGCTTTTGAGAAGTTTTTCACTGTGGTTTTCTGGGCTGGGGGTGGAGTCGGATGTGGACATCCAGTGAAATTAATTTGTGGTCTGATCTTACCAATGAGGGATATACTTCTGGTGTGGAGCATAGAGTCCCCATGTTGGTAATGATCAGGTCTAGTATGTTGTCCCCTCTTGTGGGAGTGGTGACTAGCTGTTCCATAGCATTTGAGTTTATAATTTCCAGGAATCTCTGGGACAAGGTGCTGGGGCTTGAGTAGTGCTTCCAGTCAATGTTTGGGTAGTTGAAGTCGCCCAATATAATGGTGTTCGGAGAGATCTTCATGTTCTCCAATGTTTTCAGGAAAGCCGAATGGGATTCCTGACTTTGAGAGGGTGGTCTGTAGGATGCTATAAACTGAAAAGCAGTCTTGCCCACTGTTAGTTGCACATGGATGGTCTCCGATTCTTCGTGCAATGCCACTAACCTGGAGGTGTGGATATCCTTGATAAATATGGAAACTCCCTCCTTTTGTGGTTCGGTCCGGGTTTTGGGGCGAAAAGCATGATATGAGGTATAGCCTGGTAGTGCTGGGGTGCTCTCTGGAGCCTTGAACCAGGTTTCTGTCACTGCACAGATATCAATGTTCTCCATACTGAGGAGAGCTTCGATGCGTGCATCTTGAGGTTAAGACTTCTGGCGTTTAGCAGCATTACCCTTAGTTTCTTGTTCCTTGTGCTCTCTATGGGGTGGGTTTGACTTTTGAGCCTTGCCTAAAAAGGCACTATGGGGTGGCAAGAGCCTTTGCCAATATCCGAAAGCCCAGTGGTGACAGGTGCAAGCCGTCCCTAGCGAAGCAACGTGGCTTGTCGAGCATGTCATCCCAGGCTGACAGACACTGGATCCCCTTTGAATGACACCAAAATTTTAGCCAATTGTTAAAATTGATCATTTTGTCTTTGTACTGTGGCATCATTCTAGGTGAGGGTAAGATGCTGCTCAAGGTCAGGGTCATACCAGCCTGGGCTACATGATCAGAGAGCTCCTCTATGTCCCTTTTCATGTAGTCCAGGGAGGTACTCTCAGGTCATTCACACCAGCATGTACAATGACTGAGTCATATTTGTATTTGCTTTGGAGTGACCTGAGTGCTTGCGTTATGTGGCGGATCCTAGCGCCCGACAGGCAGCTCACTGTGACCTTCTCTTTATTCAGCCTGGTGAGTGGGACGTCAGTGTGTCTGACAATAGAGTCACCTATAACAAGAGTATCAGGTGTGTTATTCAGCCTTAAGGGCTGTGGCTGCTTGGCACACTGACTTTGTGGGTTATGTGTTGTGTGTGTTTTGTTTTGAGGTAGCGTTTGCTTGGATGTCTGCTTTGGAGGTCTCTGTTGCTTAGGTAGATTTTTATTTAGAGCCTCCAGTATGTTTTGTGTATTTATATGTTTGGTTCGCTGATGTGGTGGGACTATGTGATACTGGAATTGTGTTGTGTGAGGTTACCTTCTCCTCCTGACTGGTTACATCAGTTTTGAGATGAGAGAGCTCAGCCTCCAGTTTGGCTAAATAGTTGCATCTCTCACATATATTTGAACCTGTTTGGAAGAGGAGAGGGTTGTCCGTGTACATGAGACAGTTGTAACATTGCCTCAAAATTCCCAGATTCCCCAGCTGGACTGGAGAGGAAACCATTGACTGACCTTTGGACATGCTAGAGTAATAGGGAAACTGATTTTAAGACGGACCAATAGAGGACAGGGTAATCGTAGAGATTATAAGAGTAAGTAGTGCTTATGGTTTAATAGTGCTAACTTGTAGGATTACTTAATTGGACCAGTGAAGGGCCTTAGAATGAGAATATGGTGTTTAAATTGAGAGATAGAGCAGTTCTAAGGGAAAAAGTGAAGAGCAGACTTTGTGGAGCCAGGAATAGTTTAAACCCAATTAGGCGGCGCTGCCCACTGTTGCGCTATGCACAAAAACGCGCAAAACCGCGCAAAAGAGGGTTTTAAGAGAGGAAGATGAAGGAGTTTTGGAATTGACCCAGAATGGCCAATAAAACTACAGTTTCAAGTCAGTAACCACTCCCACGGGGGCAGAAAGGCTGCTCAATGTTTTTCACTGCCACTGATCAACAGAGAGACTTTCCTTTAGCCCAAGCAAAAAATGGCCTCACAGAAACTTACAAACAGTTCAAGAACAGCAAGCCTGTAAATGAACTTTTTTAAATCTCATAAAAGTGGGAAAAAAGCAAGATTTTTTTTGTTTTTTTGTTTTTTCAGAGATTAGTGCAACAAAATGGTGCAGCAAGGTGTGATTTGTCCAGTCACAGAACCTACTGAATGGGTGTTTCCAAGTTAGCTGCGCATAAGAAAAATTCAGATGAAATCAGAATATGCGTTGACCCAAGAGACTTGAACAAGGCAATGAAAAGACCTCATCATCCTATGCATACATTTGAGGAGATCGGCGCCCTCATGCCAAATGCCACTATTTTTTCTGTCTTAGATGCAAAGAGTTCATTTTGGCAAGTAATGCTTGATCGTAAATCTTCACTACTGACTAGATTCAGTACCCCATTTGGTAGATACAGATTCCTAAGGATGCCTTTTGGAATAAGTCTTTCAGTGTGCAACTGAGAAAAGTTTTTCAGGCTACTCATGTGCAATAATAGTTGATGATTTACTGGTTGGAGGTAATGGTGAAGCAGGGCATGACAGAAACCTCAGGAAAGTTCTGGACAGAGCTCATGAAGCAAATTTAAAACTCAATCCTCTAAAATGCAAATTCAGCCTATGTGAAGCAAATTTAAAGCTCAGTCCTCTGAAGTGCAAATTCAGACTACTAGAAGTTACGTATGTAAGTCATTTATTTACTATGTACAGGCTTACGACCAGATCCTTCCAACCAAGCAACCGAGATGCCAGCTCCAGACAATGTCCAAGCCTTATAGCATTTTCTTGGCATGGTTAACTATTTGGGCAAATTTATCCCTGACTTTAGTGAGTTAACAGCACCTTTGGGAAAGCTGACAAGCAAAAATGTTGCATGGGCATGGTTAGAACACCGCCAGAAAGCATTTGATAACCTCAAACAGCAAATTGCCATCCTGCCTACATTAAGATACTATGATGTCCACAGACCAGTAGTTCTTTTGTGTGATGCTTCAAAGTTTGGTCTTGGTGCAGTTATTCTTCAAGAGAGGGCAGACCTGATGCCTACGCATCTAGAACTCTTACCCCAACTAAGATGCAGTATGCTCAAACTGAGAAGGAACTTTTGGCAACTGTGTTCGCATGTTCAAAGTTCAATGATTATATTTATGGCTGAGCAATTCAGATAGAAACTGACCATCAACCTCTAGCCACTATTCTAAAGAAGCCTATGCATTCTGCTCCAGCAAGACTACAAAGAATGATGCTCAAAATGCAAAAGTACAATTTTAAAATGTTCTATATGAGGGGTAAACTTCTTTTTCTGACTGCTACTTTATCCAGATTGCCCAGAAATACCACAGAACAGCTTGATGCAGAGAATTTTGACTTTGATGTAATGGAAGTGCATAATTTTTCAACCACGAGACTTGATGAGCTAAGAGATCATACAAAGACTGATCCAGTTTTGCAAAAGCTCAACCATTTCATCAATGTAGGATGGCGGTCAAAGCAATCCTGTGTTTTGCCAGAAGTGTAACCTTACTTTCCATACAGAGATGAGATGCTGATGGAAGATGGTATCATTTTCAAAAGTCCAAAAATTGTTGTTCCTATTTCCTTACAGCATGAATACATTCAGATTTTGCATTGTGGCCACCCAGGTTCCAATTCTACCAAAAGAAGGGCAAGAGGACTAGTATTTTGGCCATCTCTATCGAAAGACATTGATAAAGTGCTTTCTTCTTGTTCAGTATGCAACAGTACTAAGCCACATTTGCAAAAAGAGCCACTTCAGCTAAGCCACATTCCTGAACTATCTTGGTCAACAGTAGCAACTGACATACTTGAGTGGAACAGTCAACATTGCTTAGTGTAGGTAAACTCTTATTCGAACTGGTTTGAGATTGATTTGCTACCTAACCTAATGTCCAGCGCTGTTATTACTAAGATGAAATGTAATTTTTCCATCCATGGTAGTCTGCACAGTTATTTCTGACAATGGTTCTCAGTTTACCAGTCAATTGTTTCAGAGATTTGCTAAAGAGCGGGACTTTAACCATGTTACTAGCAGTCCTGAATATCCTCAGTCAAACAGTCTTGCTGAATGTGCAGTACAGAGTGCAAAGTAATTACTGGAGAGGTCAAAGCGTGACAATACTGATATCTTCTTGAATTCACTCAATCTCAGAAATATACCCAGTGACAACCTACTAGGCTCGCCTGCTTAGAGACTTCTATCTAGGCAAACCAGAACAACCTTGCCTATCAGTTCTGGTTTGTTGGTACCTAATGCTAAAAACAACAGAGCAATCAAAGCCCAACTTTTTAAGAAACATTATTCTCAGACGTCCGGCTATGATAAAATAATCAGATTTCTTTGTCCGTTAAAAGAAGGAGAGACAATGAGGATGCAAACGGCAAAAGGCTTTTATTGAATTGGTCAAGTGAGAGGTATATGTACCGAGCCAAGATCCTACTTAGTGGAATCTGAGGGTATAGAGTACAGGAGGAACTGCAGACATGTTCTTCCTGTATCAGAAATGATATCATAGCATTGTACCTGTGATACAGATTCTAAATCTCAGAACAACCCAGATAAAGTTCGTACAGAAGAACATGTCGCTGTATCCGTACCTGTTCCTGATGATGTCCCGGTTGTCCCCAGAGTTGAACATTCCTTGAAGACAGCCCCCATTGCTAGATCCAATTCTGACTTTTATGTTACATGGTCAGGTCGTATTTCAAGACCTAGTGTAAATACACAGCAACTTGGACATAATTGTTTTATATGTGTCTAATTTTGTATGATTGTACATCAGATAACTAGTAATGTATAATTGCATGTCAAAAGATCATGTCTGTAAATTGTATGTCATTGAATACTGTCATTTCATATAAGGAAGATTTCTCAGAAAGGGAGGATGTAGATCAGAGTGCATGTATGTACCTTTAAGAAGCATTTCCAGATGTAGCATATGCATATAAATACTGAGCATGTGCAGGCAGCAGTGCCATTTTGAGAGAACAGCCAGACTGTTAACATGTATGAGTGTGGTAGTCAGTCTGTTTATAAGTTTATTTAAGTTTAAGTTACAAAGCCTCATTTTTGATGCGTTTATGTGCAATAAAGCTGCTTGAACAGAACCCACGAATGTTCATCTGTTTTATCCTGAGCAGACAAGCAACAGGCAACGTGCATCTTTTTACCTAAAAACAGAAGCATGGCCTGTTTACGTAATTTGCAGACCCCCACTCACCCCCAGCCATGTCCCAAGGTATAGCTTAAAACAGAACCCATCCAACTGTAAATGGAGAGCATGTCCTGATAGCACAGAGGAAAAAGAGTTATTGTTATGATTTTTGTTTATAGAGTCGGTGAAGAATAGCAAGGCAGTCGTTGTGCTATGGAATGGCCTGAAGCCATGTTGGCAGTTTGCCAGTAGATTATTTTGTACAAGGTGGTTAAGTAGTTGTTTGTGAATACATTTTCCATTATCTTAGCTATTGGGGAGAGTAAGGCAATAGGCCGAAAGTTAGAAAGCTCAATAGATGATCCACCTTTATGTAGAGGGATGATGTGGGATACTTTCCATATGGTAGGGATTTTGCCTTCTGAGATAGTTCTGTTAATAAGGATAGAGATGGGATAGTCTATAGCTTTTGCAGAAATTTGTAGGTATTCAGCTGGTAGACGGTCAGCAGAAGGAGTGCAAGGTTTCAATTTTTTAAGGAGCTTACAGATAAGAGATATAGGTACAGGTTGCATTTGAAAGGTAGGAGATGAAGTCTTAGAGATATTTAGTGGGGAAGCAGTAAAAGGAGGTAAAGAATTGGCTAGGGTTAGAATGACTTCTGTAAAGTAGTTATTAAAGGCATCAGGGATCTGGTTGGAGTTATTTTTGTTGAATCCTGCAGGGGCAGGAGTAGTAGAGTGGCCTGGCTGAAGAAGTTTGTTTATCCCTGACCAAAATTTTTGTGGAGTTTGTTGACTGGTTTGTTGGAGGTGAAGGTAGAAGTCTTTTTTGTCTCTAAGAATATCTTTCTTGGTGGCATTTCTTAACTGTATAAAGTGGAGGTGATCTGATGGACATTTGGGGGCTCTCCGTTTAGCCCAGATTTTATTTCTGAAGAGCTTCTTTTGCCTAGTTTGTTTTGTGAGCAATGGGGCAGATTTGGTTCTTATTCTAGAAGAGCGATAAGGTGCATGGTAATCTAGGATTTGAAGAAATTTGGTGTTAAAGTAGGTCACTGCTTCATCAAGTTCAAGATGAGTCATTGGTGATCAGTCACATGCTTGTAGTTCGTTTAGGAAGCTGTCTGGATTAAAGAATTTTTTAGAGTGGGAGGTTTTGAAATTATTAGTAGTTGGGATATGGACTTTTTGTCTAATAATGTAGGTAAGCATATGGTCGTTGATATCGTCAGGAAGGGTTCCTGGTGTATAAGTTTCAGGGTGGCTATTAATAAGGATCCAGTCAAGCGTGGTTTTCTTACTGCTAGGTTTGTGGATTCCAGTAGGAGTGGTTATTATTTGTGTGAATCCGAAGAGATTTATGTGATTAGTAGGGTTAGGGGAACTGCAGGTGGACCAGTCGATGTTAAAGTCACCCAGTACAATGGTCTCCTGGAGTAGGTGGGTAGAGAGGTAACTAAGTAAATTTTCAAGAGTATTGGTATTGTTACCAGGGGGGAGATACATACAAATTAGATAGATAGATTTGGAGTTGTTGATTTGGAGTTTGGCAGTCAGGGTTTCAGACTTTGTATTTAATGATGGGAGCACATTTAAGGGGGAAATTTGGAGATTAGATTTATAGAGAATGGCTATACCTCCACCTTTTTTGGTTTTATGGTCACATCTAAGGATATTATAGCCAAAAGGGGTAATTTCCTGGTCCAGAGTAGATGGTTTTAGCCAAGTCTCTGTAAGGCAGAGAATATCAAATGAGTGCACTTCTAGGAGTACATGCAGGTGGGAAATTTTATTGTTTATACTTCGAATGTTAAGGTGAGCTATCAGAAGGGAATTAGGTGGTTTAGTTAATGTAGAGATCACAGGCAGTGTTAAATTGTCTAGGTAATTGGTATAGTCAGTATTGGGGCTAGGGCTTGGATGAATATCACCATCTAGGAGGGGGTGTTGCTGGGGATATTGTAGAAATTTAAGGATTTTGTAGAAATTATTACAATTCTTTTTGGTAGTGAAGTAAGATACATGGGTTGCTCTGTGATATTTTGGTAGTATATAGTTAGAGGTACAGGTTATGTTACTGTGGCTAACGGAGTAGATGAAAGAAGATGGTAAAGTTTGCTGGAAGTGATGGTTTTGTTCAGGAAGAGAAAGATTTTCTAAGGTTAGTAAGTAAGGTATTGTAAGAGAGGCTATTGTGGTAGTTAAGAGAAGTATGTTTGTGAAAATAGTTTTGTGTGTTGGGGCCATTGTAATAAGTAGAAATGAGGTAGGAGTAATTTGTGTGAGTAGGTGAAGCAGAAAAAAGCAACAAAAAATGCTCTGGTTCCACCAATAAGTGCCACGCTACCTGTAAATAAAATCCAATTTATTAAGACAACAGGATGAACATTTCAAGAAACGAAAAATATGTAAATGTGTCTTAGTTAAGCGCTTTCACCCATCACAACTGGGCTTCCTCAGAACTAAGACGCCGGCCACTGAAAACAGTTTTTAAAAAGACTAGTTTGGCACCAAAAAATCCTTTTCCTTTTCTTAAAGAGACAATAACAATTGCTTTATAGCGCTGTTTAAATAACTATTTAAATTGTACACATACATACATATATAAATTAAATTCAAGTCTATTTTAATATAATAATTCATCTACTCTTGTCATCCAATAGGTACTATGACTAATCATAAAAATAATAATAATAATAATGTAACAATATATTAAAACTCCAAGATACATCACAAAATATGTTAAACAAAATGTTTCTAAGCCCTTATGAAAACTATACTCTTGACTTACACGAACATCTGTAATAAATACAATATAAAATTTTTGTGTTAAATACTATTTAATATATGTGTACTTAGCATTTTATTAAAATATTAAAAATTGTGCTTTTAACATTATATGTGGTTGTATAAAAATAGTTTATAAATATATGAATATGTTAAAATAGGTGAAATTAATATTAGTATAATTCATAGTTAGACGTCACTATACAATAGATAAAATTTAAATAAACATAATTACTATTATAATACACTATTTGTATAACAATGGTTTAACCGCAATAAAGTCATTTAGCCCGGGTGGAGTGGTGGCATCCAAGTATATTTGCCACCATACTTCTTTATAACTTAATATACTTTTAAAATCTCCACCCCTATGATCTACAACTATATTATCAAGTATAATAAATTTGAACTGATGATCACCACCTTTGGTTTCTATATGTCTGTATAATGCATTGGTTTTATCTTTTGTTTTGATGTTATACATATGATCATAGATTCTCTTCTTAAGACATCTCTCCGTCTTTCCTACGAAGAACCTTGGGCATTTTTCACATTTCGCTAAGTAAATTACCATTTTTGTATTACAATTACCAGCTTTAGATCTTATAACAGATCGATGTCCATTCTTCAGTCTTAGTTTACTCTCTTGGAACATATACTTACATTGATTGCAGAAGCCACATTTCATACTTCTGTTATTACTATTTTTATAATTTTTATAATCATTACTCAAATAGTTATGCCCATGTTCAACTAATGACTTCATATTCCTCCCCATTTTATATATAAAATGGGGTTTATTGCCCAAAATTTTGAATAAATTAGCATCACTAGTTATTATATACCAACATTTATACATCATACTTTTTATATTTTCTACACCTAAATTGTACTGTAAAACACAAGCTCTTTGATATGATGGAGGCGAAATACTAGTGTTATCCTTACTATGCATGTTAACTGCATAGTGTTCACCTAATACATTGCCAGCACCTAATAATGGTCTATAGTTTATGTTCCACTGCTGAATAACATAACTAACTTCCAACATTTTAATCAGGTAACCCCTTTGTAAAAATACATTTTTAATAAATTCCAGTTCTCTTTTCAAATAATCCAAATTCGATACCATACGAGCTGCACGAATACATTGGCCCTTGAATACATTATATTTTACTTTTGGAGGGTGGCAGCTGGAATAAGCTAAATAATTATTAGAAAACGTATCTTTTCTATATATTGTAGATTGTATTATGTCTTCATGGTGAAAAATATAAGTATCTCAATAGGGTAACCCTATGTAACTGTGTGAAAAAGTGAATTTCAAATATTCACTACTACTGTTAAGGAAGTTAATAAAATGGTATAATGTATCACTGTCTGATTCCCATAAAATATATATATCATCCAAAAATCTGGAATAATATTTAACATGTTTGAAATACTTATTAGGAAAAAGTTATCTAATAATTATTTAGCTTATTCCAGCTGCCACCCTCCAAAAGTAAAATATAATGTATTCAAGGGCCAATGTATTCGTGCAGCTCGTATGGTATCGAATTTGGATTATTTGAAAAGAGAATTGGAATTTATTAAAAATGTATTTTTACAAAGGGATTACCTGATTAAAATGTTGGAAGTTAGTTATGTTATTCAGCAGTGGAATATAAACTATAGACCATTATTAGGTGCTGGCAATGTATTAGGTGAACACTATGCAGTTAACATGGATAGTAAGGATAACACTAGTATTCCGCCTCCATCATATCAAAGAGCTTGTGTTTTACAGTACAATTTGTGTGTAGAAAATATAAAAAGTATGATGTATAAATGTTGGTATATAATAACTAGTGATGCTAATTTATTCAAAATTTTGGGCAATAAACCCCATTTTATATATAAAATGGGGAGGAATATGAAGTCATTAGTTGAACATGGGCATAACTATTTGAGTAATGATTATAAAAATTATAAAAATAGTAATAACAGAAGTATGAAATGTGGCTTCTGCAATCAATGTAAGTATATGTTCCAAGAGAGTAAACTAAGACTGAAGAATGGACATCGATCTGTTATAAGATCTAAAGCTGATAATTGTAATACAAAAATGGTAATTTACTTAGCGAAATGTGAAAAATGCCCAAGGCTCTTCGTAGGAAAGACGGAGAGATGTCTTAAGAAGGGAATCTATGATCATATGTATAGCATCAAAACAAAAGATAAAACCAATGCATTATACAGACATATAGAAACCAAAGGTGGTGATCATCAGTTCAAATTTATTATACTTGATAATATAGTTGTAGATCATAGGGGTGGAGATTTTAAAAGTATATTAAGTTATAAAGAAGTATGGTGGCAAATATACTTGGATGCCACCACTCCACCTGGGCTAAATGACTTTATTGCGGTTAAACCATTGTTATACAAATAGTGTATTATAATAGTAATTATGTTTATTTAAATTTTATCTATTGTATAGTGTCGTCTAATTATGAATTATACTAATATTAATTTTACCTGTTTTAACATATTCATATATTTATAAACTATTTTATACAACCACATATAATGTTAAAAGCACAATTTTTAATATTTTAATAAAATGCTAAGTACACTTATATATTAAATAGTATTTAACACAAAAATTTTATACTGTATTTATTACAGATGTTCGTGTAAGTCAAGAGTATAGTTTTCATAAGGGCTTAAAAACATTTTGTGTAACATATTTTGTGATGTATCTTGGAGTTTTAATATATTGTTACATTATTATTATTTTTATGATTAGTCATAGTACCTATTGGATGACAAGAATAGATGAATTATTATATTAAAATAGACTTGAATTTAATTTATATATGTATGTATGTGTACAATTTAAATAGTTATTTAAACAGCGCTATAAAGCAATTGTTATTGTCTCTTTAAGAAAAGGAAAAGGATTTTTTAGCGCCAAACTAGCCTTTTAAAAACTGTTTTCAGTGGCCGGCGTCTTAGTTCTGAGGAAGCCCAGTTGTGATGGGTGAAAGCGCTTAACTAAGACACATTTACATATTTTTCGTTTCTTGAAATGTTCGTCCTGTTGTCTTAATAAATTGGATTTTATTTACGGGTAGCGTGGCACTTATTGGTGGAACCGGAGCATTTTTTGTTGCTGTTACCAGCCTTTTTTTGGATTATTCTGAAGCAGAAAAAAGGGGAGAGTGCTGAAAGAGATTGAGCAGGGTTAAATTATGCAAATAGGAAATTAGTGGAGGTTGTATAGCAGTTGATTTGGGAAGTAGTCAGTGCAGTAAATGGTGAGGAAAGGTGAGTGAGTAGCCCAAAGAGAGTTAATTATTACTAATGAGGAATGATAGAGGTAGGGGAGTGGCTTAGTGATGAGGAGGATAGTGATAGGATGAGAAAAATGGGGGAGTGGTTAGTGAAGTATAAGTTTAGGACCACTGGGGGTGGGTGGGAATTGGGGGTAGGGGAGCAGAATGAGCCCACAGGGCAAATAGAGCGGGTTAGAACAGGTAAAAGAAGAAATTCCAGAGACAATCAGTGAGCAGAAGACTCTTGAGGAGCCCTTGGATGTTCTAGGAGAGTGGGGTCTGATAGCTCAGCTGTATAATTGTTAAGGTATAGTAGAGAGGAAATAGGAGGACAGTAGATAAGTAGCAAGGGACAACCTTAGGAGCAGTCTAGTACAGCAAGTTAAGTGAAAGGTAGTCTGGAATCCAATAGAGGGGAGTAGGGAAAATAGATGACCACACAGGTCGAGATTAGGGTGCCACCTATTGGCCAATAGGTATAATACAGCAAAGCCCTGTGGTATAGAGATAGCAAGAACAGATGACTCAAGTAATAGATCCTAAGGAGGGTAGAGTAGTTAGCTGTCAGGTAGGGAGGGATTTGGCTGCTAGGTACCTGCCTTGGTGGTGAGATTACATACACCAGTAGGTTATAGAGAAAAATGCAGTTTAACAGTAGTTCTAGGGTAAAAATGTACTTCCTTATTTCCTTTGGTAACAGGGAATTTAAAATAGGACAGTAGGTTTCTTTAGGATGCAGATGAGCTGGCTGAGTCTAAGAGTAAGGGGTCCTTATTGAGCAGGCAGGAAAGGATTCCCAAGTCTCTAGGCAGGAATGGAGACTGAAAGCTACATGGGTTACAGAGAGAATAGAGAACAATGTCATTGGTAAGACAGCAAGTAATGCCAGGTTCACCCATTAACAACTTTGTTGAGACACAGTTATTACATTGGGAAATAGCATATAGAGCACATACACATTCCAAGTTAGCTAACAGGTTTCAACAGGAAAGTCTCTACAGGCTGGCTAGTTGTTACACTAAACATGCTTTGCATAAAAAGGAGAAGGATACAAAACCCAGTGTGTAGACCTAGAACCATCTACATTAACAGCAATTTAGAGCACAGTTCCCCAATTACACAGGTGAATATCTACTGGGCAACTCTGGGCATTAATATAAATGCAGGATTAACTAAAGAAAAAACATGTAAAGTATCAGAAATAGGGCCATAAATACAGCTAGGACCCAGTTCCACACTTAATCACTCAGAAAATGCTGAGACAATATGTCAGTATCACTAAACAGAAAGTGAGGTGGTAATAGCAAATAAATCAAGCTCAGATACACATTAGATACATGGCAACATTGTAAAACAATCTGACATGATGTCAACAAGAAGGGTGATGAAAGATGCGTGTGACGGCTTCAAGAAGTATTCCTCCCACTAAGAGTTGTGCTGTAAGCTCATAGCCAAAACGCCAATGCATTCTATAAAGTAGGTTTAATAAGCAAGGCAAAGTTCTGTTACAGCCGCAGTATCGGCTTTGAAACTAGCCCTGCAGGATCCCTGAGCAGTCAAATTACAGTTATCAGGCTATTTGTAGTTCAGCTAGATAGGTGTAGATTATGTGCAGTTTAAAGAAAAAAGTGTCAGTATATCGACCTGCAGTACACCACAGTAACCCTTCAACATATAATAACCTTACATAAATTAGGTAACTGAAGGATAGACCTTAAATCAGTTACGGAGCTGAGAGAGGAAAGCTGACAAAAAGGTTAACAAACACTAACATTATTTCTAAGTTATACACCTGTTTTAATCACTGCCTGTGTGCAGTACTGAGCTCTCACTTCAAATCAGTTATGGAGGTGAGAGAGGAAAACCAGCAGAAAGGCAAGGCAAACACTAACACTATTCCTAGTTATTACACTAACAAGTGGTCCGAAGAAGACAAGACCACATGAAATACAGCCAAATACTGTTAGTAATTCAGCGTGCACATAAGTTTGTTGGCAAATATACTAAAACCCCTTAGACCACATAAAATAGCTAAATGCTATTAATAATAGAATGCTCGCATATTACTGATTGCATACAATACAAGTATACAGCTATGAACCTATGAAAAATCACACAATATGGAATTAGAGCATGTAGAATTAAAACTTAGAATTTCAGAAAGAAACTCAGCTGGATCCCACAGCCTTATCCCTCTGAGTCAAACAACTAGCTCTACTTTCTGGAATAATAACAATGGAGGATTACTGGTGTGAACATAGGCATACACGAAAACATCTTCATACATAGAGACATGTATGTATAAACTTCAGAATAGATGCACTTCTGATTTTATGGCCAAAAAAACACTGTTTTAAATTAGTTAATTAATTGATTAATCCATTAACTGATATTTTTGTTTAGATGCCTTGCTAATTTTCTTAACAAAAAATGATATGTCCTAGGTGGATGCTGAACATTTGGTAATAGAAAGTGTGACCTCCATACTGGTTCTCAGTATTTCTGTCTGTTAAATATATTACAAGCCTGTCAATAGTAACGAGTTGTCTGTCAAGGCCCATTTTGAATGACAGAGTGACTGAGCTGATGAATACTGACTGTTTTCTATATTCATCCCATTGGTTGATAGGGTCCTTCTTCAGTCTTATTTAAAATATGGGTTTAAGTCAGTACTGTGCATCTTTAAGTGTGAGTTTGGGTAACAAATGAATGTTCGGTATTTGTCCACAGAGTATGGATTGTTAACCTAGGTGTCCTTTTTCTGTTTTATAGAGGACAATGTTTAGTTACAGTTTGAAACAAGGACAGCATTTAAAAGTATGGACTACTAATATGAGAAAGAAATGGTGACATGGCAGTTTATACAGATGGTGAGAGAAAGTGTTATGATTCATTAGAAAAAAAGCAATTAATCTCATAGTAACCTTGCTAGACAAAATGCATTTAGAATATTAAAAACAATATTGCAGCAATGAATATCACTAGATGTAACCTTCTCAAAGCTCTGTTTATTGTACTTACCTTACCTATGATACTCAGAAATGCATTGATAGCAGAAACTGACACTAACAGAAGAGCATCCATATGAAGTGTTTGGTTACAAAAAATGACATAAGGATCAAATGAGAATCTGGGTTCATCACATCAGATTTTAGTGGAGAATTGTGATTTTGTAGACATCGGCAATGAAAAGCAAGATGAGTTAATAAAATATCTACATTAATGAAGAAAGGAAATGTGCTTAGAAAACCAAAAATGACACTTCAGAAGCTACTGACTATTAGAAGAGTATCACAGATATTACATTTACAATCAGTGGGATGAGAACAACAGTCGGCTTTTGTTCTGAATATCATCACCAAATTCAAGAATTTCAGGCCTGAAAACTTCAAAAGACTCAGAATTTAATAATGTTAAGAAATAGCTACCATAATTCTTCAAGATGTTGTAAATGTGGAGGTAACTTTCCTCACTAGTCAGACTGCCTGTGAACGAGATTCAGCATGACGTGTTTGGAAAGATGAACCATTTTTTTCCATATGGAACCACACTAACAAAGGCCTACAAAACAAATTATTTATCACTAAAAGAACCATTAACACAATCATGCTGCAGAGTAAATACTTTAGAAATGTGAATATTTCTAGGATTTCTGGCAGAGAAAGTAAGTCACATGGCCTTGCTATAATGGCATCCACTGAAAAAACTCTCAATATCAATACAAGGTGCA
The DNA here is from genome assembly GCF_019279795.1 of Protopterus annectens. Lineage (NCBI taxonomy): Eukaryota > Metazoa > Chordata > Ceratodontiformes > Protopteridae > Protopterus > Protopterus annectens. Next base: position 518,256,747 of record NC_056743.1, on the reverse strand, counting down.
CCAGTTTTAAATTAATTTTAGCTCTAACCCCCAAAGTCATCCAGTCACCGTCTTCTACTGTCATTCATTGCCCTGACTCCTGGCATCCCAGGCCACTGGGAAAGAGAAACAAAACCAATTGATAGCTGATACATCATCTAGTGAGTAGGAGAGATTTAAATGCTCGTGAAACCAACCCCTGTTGCCATAGCCGGCTATAGGAACCAGCAAACCCTGCGGTCGCTGGGGGCTCTTTGTTCCCTGGGGGCCCCCAACCACAGCAAGTTATCTTATCCTGATATTTTGCTACGTCTGTCGAACTAACAAAAGCTAGTATAGCATTCTTGTATACTTGATAAACCACATGGATAACTCCTATTTATACCTCCTTTAAAATTCAAAGATATTTCTGGTTGTAGTAACAGTGTTTTTGTCAAGTAACAGGCATCAGAATTATATTAAATATTTTACCACTGACATAATGCAGGTGGCTTAGTTAAATCCTGCTGTTGGATATTTTCTCCACTTGCTATACCCGTGGCTGCAGGGGCACCCCATTAATCATCCTTGACTGTGTGGGCCCCCACAAAAGCTGCTGCAGGTTGGGGAAAATGAGGAAGAAAAAATGTATTAATTTACTAATTATGCTCTTTAACCTGAACAGGGCTGTGATACGACCCTGTTAGGATAAAGTCGATAATGAACATGAAGGTAAGCACTAGAGAGATCAGCAGCCCAGACTGACTTATCTTGGTGCAAATTTTGGATTTTAAGAAGAGCTGATACTTCTGATAATCAGGGATGGTTTTCTCTTTCAGGGAGTTTTATAAATACAGGCATAACACCAGATAGTATAACTCTCAATTCCTTTGCTTAAGAATTCAGTGCAATCCCAAAAATAATAGAATAAAGGCTCAGAATCAGGACTACATTTTAAATATTACTCAAATGCACTTAAAAAGTTAGTAGAAAAACACCTTTTGCATCAACACGTATTTTTGGACCATAAGTATAAAACTCAGATGTTTGGATTGATTGACTGTTTGTAATCCTGAATGATTTACCAGCAAATCAAACTTTTTGTGAAGGAGAAAGCAAATGTATGAACAAAATCAGGGAAGGTCTCGAAAATCAGGGACAGTGATAGGCATGCATTACTGCCCAATGAGGTAAATAAGTGTGAAATCAGGGACAGTGACAGGTATGCATTACTGCGAACGAGGTAAATAAGTGTGAAATCAGGGACAGTGACAGGTATGTATTACTGCGCAATGAGGTAAATAAGTGTGAAATCAGGGACAGTGACAGGTATGCATTACTGCCCAATGAGGTAAATAAGTGACTTATCCCTGCCGCTATTTGATGACTGCTAAACAGCAGTCACTGATTTGGTGTGGCAGTATTGTACAATATTATTGCTTTTGCTGAAATAACTACAAAAACTAGAGGACTGCTTGGCTTATGCTGTGTGTGTGTAAAAAAAAAATCACTGATTTTTTTTTATGTGCATGCACCAGTAATGCCACATTAACACACTGGGTATTCTGGGTATCAGTAGAAAATGTGTACTTAAAGAGTAATTATATACATAAGATACGCCACAGAACATTCAGGCACAGAGATCTCAGGCACTTAGATCTCTTTGGGCACAGACTATATAAATGGATACTGGGGGCTCCCTTAATCATCCTCGACTCTGTGGGGAACCCCACAAAAGCTACTGCTGATTGAAGAAAAATGAGGACAAAAAATGTATCAGTTTTCTGATTGAGCTGTTTAACCTGAACAATGCTGAGATATGAACCTTTTAGGATAAAGCTAATAGCCTCTGGCTTCAACCACAGCCATTCCAAAACCAGCCCTGCTCAAATGTGTGTGTACAGAAAGCTTTTGGGGATTGTGTGGTTATTACAACTTTAATTTTCATCATAGTCAAACCTTAGAGGTGCGCACATGAAGTCATTATAGCTTGTGATTGAGCTGAGGACAGTGTGGTCATTGTTTATTTACTTTTCTCACAGACCTCAGAGGTGTAAAAAGAAGGTTACTACAGCTTGTGTAGGGGTGGTGTACTGTCTAAGAGCAACAAATTAGAATATATTACTTCATTCTTGTAAATATATATCAGCAGTCACTTGAAATATATGGCTAAGGCAAATAAACCTTTTTGCTTTTCCCAGTTAGGGAAGGAGTCAGTATTCCACATAAGATCATCTGTCTGCTCATGACTGGTAGTGGAGTTTTACAGTGTGAGTTGCCAGCTTTGCACCCAACCTTGGGCACAACTTATGTCTTCCTTGAAGAAAAAAAAAAAAAAACTGAAATTCTTTTTTTTCTTTTTGTTTTTGCCACCATTGAGAAGGAACACACATGCACCCCAGGGCACACTCACACCTTGGGGCCAATTTAGAGTATCCAATCCACCTACTGTGCATGTCTTGGTTGGGAAAGGAGTGCTGAAAGAATACAAAGAAAACCCACTGAACAGCAACAGGGAATTTCTTTCCTTAATAATAATTTTTGTTCAAGCCATTATTGGATGAAAAGTTGTGTTAAAAATGGACATGCAGACTCTGACAGAAAGGCCCTGCTGAGAAAAGGAAGAGAACCTCTTGTGCATGAGATGGCCAAAATGCACCACCGTGGCTTCCCAAGAGCAACAAATTAGAATACATTACTGAAATCATTCTCACAATCTGCAGTCCTAACTAGTGTGTGAATATTTCTTTGCAGGCTTGTACCATATGATCAAGTTTTTTTGAAAAAAACTTTTTTTTATATAATATGTGGGTACATAAGATAGATACCTTTTTTACCTTTGTAGTGCTGTAGTTTGTTGGGGATATAATATATATAGGGATGAGAGGGGTGTGTGGGGGCTGCATGGAAGCTTGCCCTCCCCTCCTGCAAAGATTTTTTTTTGTATTTTTTTTTTTTTTTTTTTTTCTTTTTTGTTTTTGTTTTGTAAACTTGATCATACTTGACACATCAGGCACATATACATGGGGCTAACTTTGAGGTTAGTGAGGATTTCATGCTCAGTATCCAGTATATATATATATATATATATATATATATATATATATATATATATATATATATATATATAAAAGCAGTCACTTGAAATATATGGCTAATGTACAATGATGTTTTTTTTTACTTCAGTGCTCAGGGCTCGGCTTTTTTGTCCACATGTGAAGCCATGAAGTACCCATGACTGAAACAGTGGGGTAAAAAGTAAGTCCTGTTATATATATCTTCTGAAGCAGTCAGCAGTGAGATCATTGAAAGCACTAGTCTTTTCTTTAGTTTTTGGTTTAAAAGTGTTTTTTGCTGTCTTAGAAAGCTACTGATGGTGTCCTTCTCACAAATTGTCATAATGTTTGCATAACAGGGTGCAGGATATTGTTGAAAGAGTTATGCTTTTAGTAAAAAATAGCATGGCCCATGTTTTTAAAATTCCCAGATGAAGCTAAAACCTTTATGTTCAAATTCTGGTAAATATGTTTAGTGATGGTATTAGTGCAACAGTATTATCTCTCAATTACTACCCAACTAACAACCACAGACAGTTTTGTTTAGGATGTCCAGGATGCATTCATTGCCTCAACATTGTACATGGCAAATCAGGTATATCTTGACAGTCAAGAAAAGATTTCTGAGAAAGCGAGAAAAGGGATGCTTTAGCCATACATCTCTTAGGTCCCAAGATTTTGGTTAAGTTTTGTAGTACATAAAACACTGCTCTATACATTGCAGATTATTTAAAGAGACTGTAACCACATCTTTCCCACCTTGCCGTCCTCTGAATAAAATTTAGGTCGTTATTATTAATTACCAAAGGAAGGAGGCAGTTTACTGCAGACCTGATAAACAGTGCTGTACTGAATCCAAGTATTTGTATAATACATAGAAAAATGTATGTCAGGAGGTCCCCAGGGGTTTAATATTGGGACCCCACTTACTTTTTAATGGTTTCCGTTCAAGTACTCAGCTTCTTCTTTGTTGATGATCATTAACTGCCTGATCCCATTTCCCAAAATTGTTCTTTTTCCTGAATCTGTATCCCATTAATATTATGTAATATGAGACTGCAATTTCTGTGAATCCTCAAATTAAACTACTGGGATTTCCCTTCTACAATGCTAGTACAGTCAAAGTGTTAGTATATGTAAGTAAAGCATAGCTGTTTGTGGTATTGGCTGGGGGGGGGGGTTAAATGTTGCTTAAAGTTTTATTTCAGGGAAATATAATTTTTTTTAAGATTCCGCAGTATACTTCTGGGAATTTTTCCCTTGATCTACTAGTAGTTGTATCCATTTTAATATTTACTTATCTGTTAGTGGAGTTAATATGTCATTGTTTTATATTACTAAGACAGATGATAGTGTGTGTAAGACTGTGTATGGAAAAGCACATTATTTATAGCAGAAGAAAGCAGTCAATAGCAAGCTGTTATGGACCAAGGAACATCTTGAAGATATTTAGGGTATTGATACTTTCCTGGACTGCAGCATGGGTTGTAGAACACAGATCATGTCACTCCAACATGAATATTATTTAGATGCTAGGTAAAGCTGACGCTTGACAAAGGACAAAGGAAATTTGGTTAGTATTGTACACAGTGACTTCAGTAAAGTTTTTACTCAGTTTCTCACTGAAGGCTTATAGCCAAACTGAAGGGATTTCTAACAGATATAAAGCTGATGAAGTAGCTGGGATGGTAGTTTAGTGAAAGAAATTAAAAATAATTAGTGAGTGAGGCCACTCCCCTGAAAGGGGAGAGAGAAGTGGTTAATGGGTTCCACAAGAGTTATTCCTCGGACCACTGCTCTTTGGCAAGTCTATGGGGCCTGTGAACAGAATCAATTGATTTGCTGATGACAGTAAGTTGGCAGGAACAGGTGAAGCTAGGCATCAAGTCTCTAAAAGGATCAGAGGAGACTGGAAGAGTAGGCTGAGAACTGGCACCTAAGATTTAGTGCAGAGATACATGTGATACTTCACATGGCTCTGATAATCCTCATACAGTCTGCCAGAAAAAGAAACCTTTGCCTTGTAGTAAAAACAACAATGAACCTCCAGCTACAAAGTAAGGATGCTATCCTAAAAGCCAATAATACTGGGCTTCACCCTTAAAGGAACAGAGTGCAGAATCAGAGACATTATATTTTTCCTTGTCAGGAGATGTGCTTATTTCTACTGCCTATAAAGGGATGAGAATAAAAATCTAGACAAGCACGTACAAAGAAATGCAGAGTAATAAAGGAAACAGAGGAAAGGATGTATGAGAAGAGATTAGGGAGAGAAATCTGTTTTAGGGGATATGAAAGAGAGACAAGAGGTGGATAAACCAAACTCTTAGGGGACAATGTGATGGCACACAGCTTAAAGGGAAAGGGAAAGGGCTATGGCTATTAGACAATGGGAAAGGGTCATGGCTATCAGACAACGGATGCACCAACTGAGATTAGAGAGTATGGAGGAACTTACTCAAGCAGGAAGTACTCTATATAGACCTCAGAAACCTGTCAATAAGGCTGGGGATTTGTGGTGGGGTATATGAAGAGAGTGAATGTTACTAGCTACAGAAGTGGGGCGCATTGGATAGACAACTTGCCATTTTTGCCATCACATATATACAAACAGTAGTGTGTTTGTGTATAACACACACATGCATAAAGTTCTGTTATTATAGTGCAACTGTTTTGCGAGATTGTAAGACTGTACCTCATTCAGGCAGGACAGACTTTCTGAAGTCCCCACTCTCCTAAATGAAGCATTTTCCCCACCGCAGCCTAATGTTAATCTCTTTAACTAGTACTAGTTCTGTCTTCCAAGAAAACCACATTCTTCATTTCTGTACCACTTTAATGGACATTTTCAAACAAAGCTGTAGGTAATTACTGCAGAACTTACTTTTATCTTTAATCTTGCAGAACTGATATATTCATCATGTGTTCATAAAAGGGTAAATATTGCAATTCCAGGAAGAGAGCTAGCTTTTTGTCAGCCTAAACCTCAATGACACATCAATTTTAATGTTCTTTTAACCCATTAAAGTAGTAATAGAATGAGTCAGAAAGAAATGAGTCTTTTAATGCCTGCTCTCTCTCTCTCCTATTTACTGACACCAGTAACTTTTGCATTTAACTTTTTTTTTTGGGGGGGGAGGGTTAGCTTGCTTTTTAACTCCGCAAAGTTCTTTTTTAGCAGTTTCACAAAGTTTGACTGTTGAATTTGGATGGCTATGAATTATTTAACCTGATCTTGAATTTTGAGTTTAACACCAGAGTCATGAAGGAAATTATTAAACTTGGAATTTTTATTTCATTAATTCTCTGCACTTAGTCTAATTAATTGACTTTTGAAGGACTGATTTATTCTGCTTAGTGTTCATCTGAAGAATATCAGACAGCTGAGTTTGTACATTGAGGAATTATTAACAAGGAAGGTATCACAAAGATCTTAACAAAATTATCTTGACATTCGTGTCATAGAAATCTGTGCTTCTTATAGGGAAAAAAAATCTGCCTTTTTATAAGCTACTCATCTATATGTAACTGTTTAAAGATCCAGCCACATGGATACTGGTTTCATTGAGGAAATGATCCGTGTTTTACTGTTTTTCCTCAGACTTGATGCAAAAAGTGGAAAGGGTAGTAGGAAATAATAATTTTAGTAATAAAAATTACACACCTGGAGTAAAGGTGCTACCACAATCAGCATATCCCTGGATGGAACTGGCCTGCTGACAACATTCAAGGATAAAAGGCCATGGGGAGTGGCCAAGATGTTGACTGATTAAACACAGCTTTCATCTGCTCTGCTACATTTTTTTTTATCTCTGAGAGGAAATTTCATCTTTAAATTATTGCAACCAGTTTTTTTTCAACAAATACTATTAGACTGAAGCCTTTTGCGGAATATATCCAAAAAATAATTTTTAAACCTATATTTTCTTGTCAAAACTTCATTTGAAAAGATTTCTTTCTTCAAGCTTCAAGATGAGACGCACCAAAGGATCCTCACAAGATTATTCTCTAAGGAAGAATATACAGTTTGTTCTTACCAGTCTACAAGAGTTGTCTCTTAAGATGGATAAAAAGGACAACAAAATTGAAAACTTTAGACAGTTCTAGACAAATAGAACAGCTACAAGAAACATTAAACAAAAAAAACTCAGCTTTCAGGGACTGAAGAAGCTTTAAATGATTTTGAAGGAAGACTATCAGAGGATGAACATAACTTGGAATTTTTATTAAAGCAGAAGACCTTGCTGTTAGAAAAAACAGATGACCTAGAGAAATAGATATTGCAGAAACAATATAAAAATCTTTGAGATACCTGAAGGCATTGAAAATGACAACATGACAAACTTTCTAACATCTTGGCTTCCTAAAGTCCTTGATCTCTCAGAAGCTATGTCATTCAGTATGAGAGCTCATTGGTCTATGCCTTCTGCAGCTTCCTCTTCAAAGAAATCAAATCCAAGATCTACTATCATAAGATTTCTATCTACACAAGATAAAGATCTAATACTAAAGACAGCTTGGCCAAAGTCCCCCATAAAAATCCAAGACCAGATAAGATGTGACAATGACTTTTTGTCTGTAGTGATGTCTAGAAGAAAATGCTTTCTATCTTTAATTAAAGAACTCAAAAAATGTCAGATCAACCTGCTCTTCTCAGCTAGACTGAAAATATATCTTCCGGATGAAACAAAAATCTTTGATGACCTGGACAATGCCATATTATTTTTAAAATCAAAAAATGTTCTGGACAAGACAAAGGACACAGAATAGAGTAACAGCTCATTAAAGAGTCAGAAAGAAATAATTGGAAATCCACTGAAAAAAAGAAGAAATTAAAAGAGAAATAACTTTATTTTTTATTCCATTTTACTCACTAATTAACAGTCAATATCACCTTTCATTTATTATAATTCATCAGCTCTATATTATTTAAATCAAATCAGAACCTCAAATTCAACATTTAATTAATCATACATTAAGGTAACTTCTGTCATTTAATTTTTATGCCCATAGCTATATTCACAAGTGTAGTAAAGTATGTGTCTTCATATAGTCAGTAATAGACATGTAAAATTTACATTTGGTAGTAATTAAGATCTGTATTTTCATCTCTTTTTCTCTTGTTTCACTTTTGGTTACAAAAACAAAGTACTAATCTCCCCCTAAGTATCTTTTTTTTCATCCACCAGGAGGGATATGGGCAAGGTCTAGATGTTTTTTCCTGCTTGTATTTAAGAATGGAAGCTATAGAATTGTGTGCGTCTTTTCACTTCTGTTCTCTTACTAGTTTAATTTATAAACAAAGTTGTCATGAGAGGGAAATGATTAATGCTGTTGCTTTATTTAATGTCTTTAGGAAGTACCTCTGACTTTTTAGTGTATCTGTATTATTTTGTAATTGGTCTGTCTTCACAGTGGAACTTTGTGGAACGGATTCTTGTTAAACTAGCCTTCTGCTGTTTTTTATATATATTTTAACTTCAATGGTTGGCTTAGCAGCTTTGAGGCTATTCAATTGTGGGTGATGAGAGCAGGTTGATTTTCATGGTGTCAGGAAGAAGATGGACAGGGTGAACTGAGAAATATACATGCTGATCACATTTTCATCTTTGCATTGTTTCTTTATATGCTCAGCAGCTTGTTTTTTGTGCCTGGATAACTTGAATGTAAGCGCGAGTTAACTAAGCATTGCTCCTACCTTAATTCAGTTTTCAAAATCCTCTTCCTGTCTTAGTCGTGAGGGTAAAAGCCTTTCCTCTTTAAAGTTATTCTTTCTATTGCTCCGAGCAAGATGTTAGCCAAGCCGATGTAACCTTTAGACTGGAAGTACTCCTGGTTACCTAGTAACAGCAGCAAATGCCTGTTATAACTTGAAATACTTATTCACTTTCCTGGAGATACAAATATGCTGAAGTTCTACTTTACAATTAATTTTAACTTAAGCTAAACTAACCGGAGATATAGATTTATGTAAATCAAGTTTATTCTGGTTGCATCACATTAATACATGAAATGGAGCTACAGATGTTCGTAGTATACAGTATTTCAAATTGAACGGCATCAGAGAATGAAGTAGCCCAAATAAGACAGCATGGATATGCAGCTAATCGCGATATTTAGAGAAGTGATTTTTACAATGAGTATTGAATTATGTTATTAACATTTAAAGTGTTAACTCGAGCTTGACTAGATAGATAGACATACGCTAAATAAATATGACAAAAGTGAAAATATCCTCAGTAATTTCCAAAAGATTCATGTATACTTGAATATCATCCAAGCAAGAGTAAAACAAATGATTTAACAAGCTACTGACCCACAGTAGTAATAAAATAATAGTTGCTTTTTATATCTCAAAATATATTGGGTGGAGTTTCCAAGTTGTTTCAGGTTGTCTCTAAAATTACTTTAAGAGAAGAGAATGCATGTAAATAATGTAGTAGCAACGTTTTTTGTGTGTGTGTGTTAATGGAAAAGCATTTTATTAAACTGAAATAAAGTGGACCTACTCAATTTTACTGAAAACTTTACAACATACAATCTATCCTAGTAAGAGTACATCGTGAATTAGTAACTGTCTGACACTGTAAGCTCTCTAAGCCTATACCAATTAGTAGTCTCAGGGATAAGGGGGGGTTATCTTCTCAATTATGTTACATATATTAAATTGTATACATGTATTTTATTCTACTAAATGACCCTGAGCCATGTGTGAAAAGGATTAACTGTTTATACCCATCTGACTAATCATCAGATAATAACTAACTATAAAGTATGTGGTTTAGACCCCTACTACTTTCAGATGCCAAAGTCAGCAGTTTATTCAACTCTGTTCTTCTTTAGCCATGTGTGTTTGGTCTATTGCTCCTCCTTTTTTCCCTGTCGTTACTGTCAGTTAGCACTGGCAAAAATGCATGGTCTGCTATTGAATCACTTTTACCCTCCTGAACGCTAAAGTCATTCGAAATGATATATACTAAGGAAGTAGAATCTGTTTGCATGGAGGCTATGGTATGTATGTATTACTCTAACACCAGCTCATTGGGTTGCTTGTAAATTTAAGGACTTTCATTAATTATGACATAAGTATCTTTCAAGATGATGTTATTGTTTGCAGTGTCACTCCTACCACTATTGTGCATGCAGATGTTTAACATATATATTTGTGGAAAAAGTTTTGTATTGCTGCACAGCTCACTTTCATCAATTTAAGACTATCTGAGTTATGCTTCCAAATATATCCTTCTTTTCAAATGTACTCATTGTAAAAATCACATATATTTTTTTTGTCTTTTACATCACCTATCAAATGGCAGCTCTGACATTTTGACTTAATGCACCTAGTTTGGATTTATGACATATCTACTTTTTCTGTAACTTACTAAAAATCCTTGACAGTTAAATTTTGTGAGTAGGTTACTCAATGTATAAAGAATATGATAGAATATCTGGCACTACTTTGTGTGTCCTTTTAGTTATGTTTATCACACTGCCACTTTCCTCACCCATTTTAACTCATTAACAAAGTATGATACATTGCCAAACCTTCTCTCTTCCATGACAAATATCTGCAAGTTGAATAAGTGACACACTTGATTTGATATGAGATAAAATATGTTATATTAAATTAATGCTGACATTACAGTACACTCACAGAGTACCTCTTAAAAAATCAATTGTGCTTTTTGTTTTCTCACACCAATTAATGTATTAACTTTCATTTTTTTGAGAGAGAAAGGATGGTATAACCTTGAATTAGAATGAGTTTGTTTTCTTGAAGACATCAGGCTACAAGTACTGCAGTTTCTTATACTACAATAAGATTTAGTCAGATTCTACAAATGCATTTGTTTCAACATATCAATCATATTTATTATGACCTTAACCTACTCCCTGACAACAAGACTAATGGCTTGGAGAACCATCAGTTAATTAATTAAATGATACTTATACTGACTCAGTACATACCTCTCTGTTTATTTGTACCAATCTGGTCATATCGAGTGTTTGCCAATATTCATATGTTCCAACACATTTATGTGCTATGTTTAAATTTTTTTTTTTTTAGATTTATTGACCATAATTTCTGATGGCAAAAATGAATATCAAGAATAATTTAAATATTTTAAGATTACCACTACTGTTATTGAAGAAACATGATTGATACTTGTATTCATTGAAGGAAGGAGTTGAAGTGTTTTTATGGGCATACATTATAACTGATGTCTCAAAAAATAATGATTCTGGTTATATTATTATTAACAATACTACTGATTTCTGTGTTTACTTTTCAGAACTTTGAAGTTACATATGTATTAAGTTCTTAACAATTGTTATTTTTTATACCGAATTTTCTCTTTATATACAAAATAAAAAAAAATGTGAAAGCTCAAACTAAAAAAAGTGAGGGATGGGGAGGAAGGAGAAGAAAAGGGGAAGAAATAAGAAAGGGGAAAAGTGTGAGAGGAAAAGAAGGGAAATCCAAATGCTTTAATACTACTTTAACAGTCATATTAGAGGAAGTAACCAAATTTCAAGATAAATCGACAAAACCAGATATTAAATTGATCTGGTAATAGGGCTGTTTCAACCAACTATAAATGTATGAAGTTATTGGTATACTCATTATGTTCATATGCTTATTTCATACTGACTTTACTGTGATATTATAACTTAGTGATTTCTAAGAGGTCTATAAAGAGGTATAGACTTAGAATTTTTTCTTTTTCATATAATAATCATAAGTAAGGAAGGTGGTGTAGAAGTGAAGAGGGGGGAAGAAGTGGGAAAGATAAATATTAAATAGTGAGAAACCATATTGTATAACTGTGTTTTAAGGTAATGATCTTAACTTTAACATGTTAAATGAAACCAAAAATGATAAGAAAATATTAACAGTTATAATCCTATGTTATACCTATATTACATATTTTGTATTTATTTACAACAAATCGTTGTCAAAATATAAGGTGAATAATGTCTATTCCTTTAAATTCCTTTAATTATCATATGTTCCAGCGAATGAATCAACAATACATTTTAGTCAAGCCTTATACTTTATATTGAGAACAATTACTGAATTTATAGCAGAGTAGTAGTTGGATTTTTTCTTTTGATTTTGCAGAATGGAAGGAAATGCTTGGATAGAGTTTCTATCTGAGCAGGGAGATTTAGACTCCAGGTGGGGTGGGAAAATGTATGTAATGATATCATTACAGATAATAAGAGTTTGCACAAAGTTTAGGGTGTCTGTAAGAACTTTTCACATAATCTTTTCATCTATATTTCTAATTAATATTTACATAGGCATTTATGATTTTCAAGCACAGAGGAATGATTATAAAATGTTCATGTTATATGATTTTTATAGATAATAGATTTAAACTCTTTGACCTAACTTCATGACTTGTTTAAATTGTATATCACTAAATATTAATGGTTTAAAAATAGCTGTAAGAGAGGGACTGTATTTAGATACTTGAAAACTTTCAACTCTCAGCTATATTTTTACAAGAAACACACCTATTGCAAGGTGATATTAACAGACAACACCAAAATGTATACTGTGTTATCTAGTTCACATTATACACAAAAAGGAAGAGGTATAACAATATTATGGAAAAACACTGCTCCTGTGCCAAAATAATTAATATCTATAATGATGATAAAGGCTTAATGTGTTCAGTTACACTAGAAATGAATAAAAAAATACACACTTATAAATTTATATTGGTTTCCTGGAATAGGAGTAAAGAGTGTAAAGAAACAAATAGAACAAATTATAATTCACTTGAAGGGTAGTCTTATAATAGCAGGAGATTTCAATTGCAAACAAAAGATGACGATTCTAAAAAGAACTTAAAAAAATTATTGATTTAATACACCTCAGAGACATACAAGAATATGAAAATCCAGATTCACTCTTCTTTACACACTACTCCCACAGACATGAAACACAAGTGAGAACTGACAAAATATACATATCTGAGAACCTAAAAAATACCTTAGATAGAGTAAGGACTGTTACTTGCCCACTTTCTGACCATAACACAATAACCTTCCAACTCATATTAAAATAAAATTTAAAAAAGCCTATAAGACGTATACCTGCATATATAACTAATTTAAAAGAGTTTAAGGAATTCCTGTAAAAAGAAATTGAATTCTACTTAACCTCCAACAATACTCAAGACACTTCCATGATATATGTTTGGGATGCTTTAAAAGCATATTTATATGGCAGAAGTTTATCTTGGTATACTCATAAGAGAAAACAATGGGACAAAGATTTGATAGAATTACAAGAGCAAATAGATAACCTACAACATGATAATCAAAACACAAATTCAGATAATCTAAAACAGATAAATGATTTGAAGAGTAAGTATTTAGAAATTTTGAACCATAAAACAAAGATAAATTTAGAGAGAATAAAAATCATAAACCATACAGTTAATCCAAGATATATGCATAAGTTAGCTGTGAGAACTAAAATATACAATAAATCTAATCTTATTAAAGAAATATTCTCACCTTTCAAAAATTTGAAGGTTTCAGATTTAGAAGATATAGTGAAAGAATTTAGAGACTACTTCACTAATATAAACAAAAATAATGCCTTAATGGACTCCAATGACAAAATAAAGAAATATTCAAAGAAAAAAATAAATATTGAACAAGTTAGTATTACAGATAAAGTTATTTCAATCTCTGAACAAAAGTCACATATCAAAAAGTTAAAAATAAATAAAGCTTCAGGTAATGACAGCATCATCCTAGAATTTTATAAATTAATGACAAAGGAACCTCTAAATGCATTACTAAAAGTTTTCAATATTGTTAAAGACTTAGAAGCAGTCTCCCCTTCATGGAGTTATTCTCTTATCACCCCAATATTAAAAACAGATAAAGACTCAACAAAATGTTCATCTTATAGACCTACTTCCTTAATAGACATTGATTATAAATTGCTTATGTCCACACATGCAGAGAGATTAAAACATTTTCTTGCCCTGTTAATTGATAACGATCAAACAGGCTTTATTTTAAATAGAAATGTATATGATAATATTAAAAGAATAATGTCTCTCATTGATCTGGCCAATAAAACAAAAGAAAGTTCAACAATAGTAAGTCTTGATAATAACTGTGCTTTTGATTCAGTAAATTGGAACTATCTCTCATTAGTATTAGAAGAAAGTAATATTTCCTATAAATGTATACAGCTCATTAACCTTTTATATATCAACACCCAAGTATATATAAAATAGGACTGTTTACTACAGAACCAGTAAAAATTATAAAAGGCACCAAACAAGGATGTCCTCTTTCACCATTACTATTCACTTTATTTATTGAACTGTTTGTTAATCTTAATCTTATAATTCTATATAATGGTTACTAAAATAGAAACGTATAAACAACTGTAATTTTAAAGTTAACTTGGACATTATTAACTTAGCAATAGGTATACAGAGAAACTTTATCCTCAAAATTCCATCATATAAAGCATGGCTGTTTTTTATATTTCCAATAGCTTATACACAAAATAATATCACTTCTTCCAATGCATGTGTCATGAAAAGTTTTAAAGAAAACAATCTTACTTATTGGGCTCAGTTGCTCAATAAAGAAAATGCCCTATCAGCTTAATATATATGAGATAAGTTTAATTTGGAGAAAGAACTATGGTTATATGTTCAAAGTTGTGTACAATATGTTGAAAAAAGAATAGAGACTATGCAACCAACAGTAAGAAAATATATTCCAAAATGTATTGATTTCTTAGCGATTCATATACAACAAATAAATGGAAACAATCTATCTAAAGTATATAAAAGAATGAGAGCAGAGACACACTATGTTAAAAAATCATTTTGGAAATATTTTAAAATTATAAATAAAAAATCCCTAAATGAGGAAGACAAACAATTAATCTTAATATCATCTAAATTAACTACATATTCACATAAATGGAAACTGTTATCATGGAAATTCATGTATAGATCATTTTATACACCACATAAAATGGAAATCATATCTAAAACTAGAATTATTTGTTGGAGATGTAAACTAGATGTGAAAGCTGATTGGGAACATATATTTTTTGAATGTGTGGAAATTAAATCATATTGGAAAAAAAATAATGATTTCTTACAGGCTTTATTTTCTAATAAATTTATACTGACCAAATACTTAGTTATTTTCAATACTCAAATACCTGAATGCATTACAAGGACGAAATACCAAATATTTGTGGAGTTTACTGTCAATTGCAATGAAAGTAATAATGAGGAACTGGAAAAGTGACACTATTCCCTCCTTCAATGAATTCAGGAACATCACCACTGAAGTGAGTCATTTGGAGATTATCGCAATATGAACAAGAACTACAATAATCACTTCCTCATATAATTCATGGAAAAACTAAATGAACTATTAAGCAAATAATAACTCTTTCATAATAACACTTGAAAATATGCACTTATCTTGAACTGTGTGTTAACAGACACCTTCTGTAAATACAGTAGTTGACTTTAGTTTACTTATTTACATGTTGGGTTTTTTTAGATAAGAAAATTAATTCATGTTCTACTTTGATATTAATATAGTGAATTCATTGCTACTGAGAAGTTCTATTGTTCATCTATGGTTTGAAAATTCTTCTAACAAAAATTATTAAGAAAAAAGGATAACAGGCCAACCTGCTGTGCTTAATTGATTTTGGAGTATCTTCTCCCATGTCCTGCTAAACACTTAAATATTCTTCTAAGAGGTTATTTATTCATAGTTTTTATTTAAACTACATGTCAGCCACTTTTTATTTTGATAATAGTTCACTGTCAAGTAAACTCTATTACTATACCATGTAAAAAGTCTTTCCTGCTGCAGCTGGTACATCAGGCTATTTAAGAACTTTGACCAGTGAGGATATTGGGTAATAAGGTGCAAAATATTACTATAAGCTGGTAGCTAAAAGAATAACATAAATAATGCAATGCATACAATGAAAAATAAATAAACCATCATGACTGACTAGGGACCATTGTGCTATCAGGCCAGCTAAGCAGAAGGCACTGGAGACCATGGGAAGGGGAAAATGGTCATGGTATGCTAAACACACACACACACACACACACACACACACACACACACACACACACACACACACACACACACACACACACACGGAAATAAAAGTGTCCTTCTGCATATGACCAACTGTACCATCAGAAATGTATGAAGTGTAAAGAAAGAAGATGATGGGATATGTAGTAGGCTGTGAGTGTTGGAAAATAAAATCAGGAGGAAATAACAATAATTGGAACAAATGTACTGTATTAGGAAGATGAAACTCACTAAATAAGGAAAATCAAGCTAATCCCAAACCCTGTGAATGTTGAAGTATTTCACTTAAAGAAAGCAAGTTAAAGAATACAGCATGTATAGCAGGGAAAACACAGAAAAGCAAAAATATAGAGGAAGAACAAAAGGTGAGGGCTAATCTTTACAAGGATTACAGAAATGACAATTATGTACTTTTAAGAAGGGGGGGGGGAATAGCCAGCAGGACAGGTAATGTTCAAGGAGATTACAGAAAAAGCAAGGATATGATTTAATATGGATAAGGTTCCATAAAAAAAGGACTGGATCTATAATTAAATTAGAGAAAACTCAAAATAGCTAACAGCAGTAGTTAAACCTCACAAAAATTCTAACGCATAATGCAATTTGTAAAACAAAACACATTAAACAAAGTTTTTGCAGGGGTTATCTGTCACTACATTCCTGATCTTGCAACTCCTTCAGTGACAAACAACAACTGACACATGAAGTGTATACATCAGAATTTGCAATAAATTAATAAAATAAATAATGGCAAATAACACGATATATATATATATATATATATATATATATATATATATATATATATATATATATATATATTTGATAATGTTCCACAAAGAACAGACTCATAGAACAAATTTTCCAGACTGGCAAAAATGTTGTCTGACAAGGGAAGTGAACAAAGGAAGAGGACATACATGTAAATTAAAATGGTGTTGCAACATATGATGTAGTTGCATTTGGCAAAGTTAGAACAGGATTGAAGTGAGGATGTAGGGGTGGGGTCTGAAAAAGCTGGATGCTGTTGGTGACTGCACTGATTCATTTCAGAGATGTAAATTAGATATGACTAAAAGAAGTCAGGAAAAGATAGTTCTCATATGATTTTATATTTAGGTATAATGATCTCATAGATAGGATGATGAGGAGACATACAAGAGATGTTAGTTGAGATGGAAAAGCACTACACAAAAGTAACTAGACTAGTGACCTTCTTGGAAATGCTGCTAGTATTATGAGCAAGGTTAAAAAAGAATAATACAGTTTAAAGCAATGGGCAAATAACAGAACGGTGCAAAGAACAAGGTTTGGAGTGATGGGGGTGTAGGGGTTCAAGTACCTGAACAGCTGAGCATGAATTGACAGAGATTGATTGGACCTGAATGTAAGAAGAAAGTAAATTCTGAAGATTAGATTGTTGAGTAAAGTATAACAATAATTCATTTAAGAAGAATAAAGAAAGGCAGTAGTGGAGAGAAACCCAAATATATCACTTTTTTAAATGTTTTATTCATATTTAAACAAATAACAACATAACAGTTAAACAGAAATATAAATCAAATTGTGTAAAAAAGAAAACTGATTTAAAAAAACATAACACTACAGCTATTTACAAGAATGTCTACTTAAATAATGAGAGTTCTAATAAATTTCATTAGTTAAAGTATTATGTATAAAAAAATCACAATTTATTTAGTAGTTCTTTAAGACTGTTCCACATGTTGTATAATGAAGTGATTCTGGTGGTTCTTGATCTGATGGTAAGTTCCAACTGACAAACTTCTGATGCATTATTAAATTCATTAAAAGAGGGAGTAGGGTCATTTTTCCAATTTTTTTGTTATAACGTTTCTTGAGATTGATAAGATGCTCCATAGAAGTGAATATTTTAAGCTTGAAACACAATCAGGTATTGAGGGAATTAAATAAAATTAATGATTTTTGTCAAAGTATATTTGCCTGTAAATACAGCATGTAAGAAAAAATATGTTCTCCCAGTAAGGTATAAGCATAACACAATCAAAGAACATATGTTACCAATCTGCTTTAATCCCTAATTTACATCTCCAACAAGCCATCTTTTTTCTTAAACATTAATTCAATTGACTGAGGAGTAAAGAAAGATCTATGAAAGCATTTCTAATAAAATAATCTCCATTAGAGTGAAGAGGTAGTTTGCTTTGATGACAGTAAAATTAATCTTTTATCGTTTTCACTTGGAGACTTATTATTGATAAGTCTAAAATAATTCCAATAGGTAACTCTATAATATTATATTTCTTTTTTAATCACTTTATATAATTTAGATAAAATACATTTCTCAATTGTATTCTGTTGACTGCAGAACAATAAGAAATCAATTAATTTAGGAACAGAATTTAGTCTTGTGTTTAAAGAACTGTCTATAGTGTTGTATATGTAACCTTTTTTCTTTATCTAAATCATATTTATTTATTATATAATCAACAGAATGTAATTTTTCTTTGTACATTAATAGAAACAATATAACAAGTTATTTTCTTTAAAAGTAAACATTGCTTGTATGATAAAAGTGGAAATATTATTGTGAGTATAAGCTATTGGAAAATAAGAACAAAACATGCTTTATACACTGGATTTCTGTAAATAAAATTTCTTAACGTATTCATTATAATGGATATATAAGTACAGCTGATAGCTTTAATAGTATTATTTGAAAAGTCCTGCTTTAATAATGAAAGTAAAGCATTATTTGAAATTGAATTATGGTTTAAATCTTTAACAGAAATATTTTCTAATACAAAATTTTCTTGAAGCTCTTTCCATCATGCAGTGTAATGATTGTTTGTCCAGAGCATTACAGTCTTAATGACTGAAGCTAATGAATGTAGCTCTAAGTCTGTTAGACCAATACCACGTAAACATCAATCTCTAGTATAATGAATTAAAGCTAATCTAGACTTATTAGAAAACCACAAACATTTTAGCATTAAAGAACTAAATTGTTTTATACAATTTTTTGGTTTGCTTTAAAGACAGCTGGAAGCGAGCCATTATATTCATTTAATGTCAATAGAATATCATCTGCAAACAACTGAAACTTAAACAATGATTCTTCCCTACTTGAATGCCTTTTATGTTTGAATTTGATCTTATAAAATTAGCAACTGGTTCTATGACTAAAGTAAAAACTAAAGGTGAGAGAGGATATCCTTGCTTGGTCCATTTAGAAAACTTAATTGACTGAAGTATGAGTACCTATTTTAATATATGCATGAGAGTTTTCATAAAGACTAATAAGGTGCATAAAGTTGCTTTCTTTTAATACTAATGAGAGAGAATTCCAGCTTACAGAATCAAAAGCAAAGTCAATATCTAAATTTATTAATGTTTCTTTTTGTTTTGTTACATAATCAATTATGTTAAATATTCTTTTAATGTTATCATATGAAATCCTGTTTAATATGAATCCAGTTTGATCACTACTGACCATAGATGGTAGAAACTGTTTTATTCTATTAGCACAAACAGACATAAGTAATTTATAACATGTGTTTAGTAATGATATTAGTCGGTACAAGGAACATTTAATAGTATCCTTACCTGTTTTTAGAACTGGTGAGATAAGAGTATATTTCCAGGAAGGAGGAACATTTACTAAATTTTTAACAGTCAAAAAGACTAAGTAAGATGGTAAAGGCTTCTTTTGGCATTAATTTAGAGAGTTCAGGTATGACATCATTACCAGGAGCCTTATTTGGCTTTAACTTGTTAATTTGAGTTTTAAGTTCTGAGAAAGTAATAGGTTTATCAATAATTTTCATCTGTTCTTCAGTTAATTTATTAATATTATTTTTAATAAATGTTTTAATTTCTTCCCGAGAATCCATTATTGTGTTTTTGTTGATTGTAGCAAAATGATTTCTAAATTCTTTCTGAATGTCCTCAATTTCAGTGACCTTTTTTATTCTCTTATTAGAATAGATTTCTTTGATATAATTGTATCCCTTTAAAAGTTTTGTTCTATTAGCTAAGTTATGCATAAATTTAGGATTAACAGTGAAGTTTACAATCTTAATCCTTTCTAAATTAATAACCTTATGATTTAAAAATTTTAAATGTTTACTTTTTAAGCTATTCATTTCTTTCGTCATACTAGTGTTTGTCTTTTGACTATTTGGTTTTAATTTATCAATTTATTCTTGTAATTCAATCACTTCCATGTCCCATAACTGTTTTAAAGCTATACCACAACAAAATTCTACTATATAAATAGGACTTAGGAGAGTCCCAAAGATAACCCTCAGAGATGTTATCTGTATAACTGATTTCAGTAAAAGTTTGTATTTCTTTCATGTAAAAATCTTTAAAATATTTCACGTTAGTTATATAAGCAGGCATGCATCTAATAGGTATATTATTGTTACTTTTAAATGTCAGCTCAAAACTTATAGCATTATGATAAGAAAGTGGACACAATATTACTTTAACTCTACTTAATCTATCTAGTAATTTAATGGAGAAATATACTCTATCAATTCTAGCTTGAGTTCCATGTCTGCTTGAATGAGTGAAAAAAAGTGAATCCGAGTCTGAGAAATCATTTATGTTTTTAATATTATATAAGTCTATAATCTTTTAAATTCTTTTTCTGAAGCTATTTCCTTTTTCTTGTACAATTAGTATAATCAGCATTTAGTATACAATTATAATCCCCTGCTAATATAATATTACCTTTTGAAATTTGGACAATTTGGTTCAACTGATTTCTAATAGTACTAGCTCCTACTGCTGGAATCCAATATACATTAACAAGAGTATATATTTTCTATTGATTTCTAATGTTACTGAACAGAACATTTCCTTCTCACCATTATATGATCTAATAATCTTAGGTATAGGCAGAGTACTTTTCCAAAAAATAGCAACCCCTCTTTTCTTCTGATTATAATCAAAGCCAATGAAAACAGTATATATCTTAGTATTAAGTCCATCTATATCTGTCTGTAATAAGTATCTCCTGTACAAAAAAAGATGGAAACTAAATAATTTTAAGTATCTGTTTAAACACCCACTTTTACAACCATTATTTAAACCATTAATGTTAATAGAAATACACATAAGAGTTGACAGATTATAGGTTTAGCAAATATACTAAAGATGTTTTCATAATTTCAGAATAATAATATTAACATTAAAACATTTTTTTAAACCAGGAACTTAATATAAGAAATTAATACAAATTATATAATCAATAACATCTAGATTGTTAATGTAAATATTAATGACAATAGTAGACACCGAAAAAGAAACATACATATTTAAATTCCCTCAAATCCCACATGGAGTCCAAAACTCTTAGATTGGATATGCAAACTACACAAACATTCCCACCCATCAACAAGAGTGTGAGTACTCACACCTTGCTACTTAAATAAAATTATATGTATAAATATCAGAATGACAAACCAGTCTTCATTAAATTCCAAGCAGAAATTTTATATCACTAACTCTATTATTTCTATTTCCTATTATATATTATTATAAAACTATACAGAATTCAAATAGTTTCTTATAATATCAAATTCAACATTTTATAGAATAATGTTCTATGAAATCTTTTAAAACAGATAATTTAACATCTAATTTCGTATTATTCTGAAGTTTGTAGTAATGCTATTAACTGACTTTACCATAACGAGTTTTGATTTATGTTTCAAATTATCTAAAAAATTAAGTTTCTGACTCAATTTTACATCAAACAATTAAATATAAAAGCAGTTGTTCAAAGTAAAATATGTTATTCAACTGATTGAGCTCTCATTTTGATAAGAAAGTCAATTAGAGGAGAGAGCCTGTATAGATGAATTTTATTATTTATATTCATTATTCTTTGTCAATTATTTTAACTAAGGTAACAATTCTAACATTCTTTTTTTTTTCTTTTACCATCAATACCTGGTATAACCATAGTTTTTAGTGGATAAAAACCTGAGATCCACCCTCTGTACTTTGATTGGTAGCAAGGTCTCATTAGCATACTCCAGTCTCAACTATCAGTTTAGAGTTCTCAAGACCTTGCAAGAAGCTTAAATTAGTCAGGCAGCTCACAAAAAAAAAAAAAAATCAAGATAGGCAGCTCATAAAAAAAAAATCAAGATCCACACACTTAATCAGTGCCCAAGTCAAGTGGACCTCAGTCCCCCAAACATCAAACATCTCCATATATGACATAACAGTTGAAAAGTCACAGCAATTCACTTCCTTCTTACTATAACACACACAAACATCCCAGTGCTCTACAAATGAAAAAAGAAAAAAAGACACCAAACAGCCACACCACTACAACCAGCCCAACATCAGCATATATACACTGCTCAAAATGCCTCAGCCAAACCACATCAGAACTGCCACACTGACAAAGAGAAAAGCAACCTTGCAAGCCAACAGTCACCACAACAGAGACCCCACAGCCACCACGAACATATACAAGGACAAATCCACCCTCAAACCCACTCAACACAAGACCAGTCCCTCTGTCAGAGTTGCTGCATCTGAAAACATCCCTCATCCAGTTCATAAACATATTTTACTAGCAGCATGATTTAACAAAAAATGCAAAAGCCAAAAATATATTTTGTGGCTTATATTTATTTTCTTTAATGATTGCATTTATCAGAGATGGCAACTTTTACATTTTATCCCCTTTAATTAACAAGACCATACATAACCATAGCAACTCATGAATATACATGAGACCTGCCTTCTGTGATTTGACTGACAGCACAATATCTATAAAGTATTCAGGACTCACTTGTCAACTAAAAGTTCTCAGGACTTCTGCATGAAGCTTAAACTGTCAAAACAGGTCACAAAGGGAAATGTTAAGGATTGGCACTTTCAGTTAACACTGTAGTTCAGTGAATTGCTATCTCCCTTAACTTTTTCTTTACTCTTTTATGTAAAAAAAGACTTTTAAGCTATAGCAACTCCCTCATCCTCCCATTGCATCACAATCAGATACATTGTTGTTCCAACAGACAGCAAAGAAGTCAAACAGTTACACCATAGCAATAAGCCCAACATTAATACATATAAACCATTCAAAGCTCAACAGCAAGACCATATTAAAGCAGCCACAGCATCAGAGAAAAACAATTTCCTAAATAACTTCCTCATTAGATACCATGTTGTCGATTGTTAATCAAATCATAGCAGCCAGACAACTAGCAATCTTTAGAGGGCAAAGAAAAAAAAAGAAATATAAAATGAAAGACTTGTGCTGGGGACATTATTGATTATACAAAAACAGATAAATTATTAGCTTTATCAGCATACAGATCTACTTATTTATTTTACAAATAAAGGCTAGGTTAAATCAAGCTACTACACAAAGAGTATATATTTTGCATTTTACTTAATAAACCCAGCAAAAGGAGCATGTGACAGCAAAATAGAAGTCCAATGCTAGAGTTAACAATATCATTTACCAAAAATCAAAGACAAACAACTCGAGCTTAAAATGAAGCACAGAAGACCAGGACAATAAATAACTATTCATATATATAGTGTTGTTAAATGAGGTAAGAATTATTTAAGTAATTTATGAGTAGTAATTATTACTCAATTATTTATCTTAAATGGTTAAAAGTTACTGAGGTTAGATATAAATTAATGTATAAAGAATGTTAAGGTATCTAATTGTAAGGAATCTTTGGGCTCTCTTTTCTCACTTTTAAGCAGTTGAATGCAGCTTATTCATATGTTTTAAGGACAAAAATTGAAGTGAAGAGAGAAAAGAAAAAAAATGTGCAACCATTGTTATGCCTAGTAGAAATTCAGTGATGTTAAGTTATTTGTTCCTTAAATTATTCTTCTTTCCATTAATCTTCCATCCTGCTTTTCCAGCCTGTCTCTTAAAGTAAGCACAGCTTCAGTCCACATCTTCCACTTACAGTAACATTTTTTTTTTGCTTTTAGATATGACAAAGCAGCATCAGGATCTTCAAAAAACTTGACATCATCAGGGAGGAAAACCTTCAGTCTGGCAGGGAACAGTAGATGAAATTTAATTTGTTCTTTCTTAAGTTCTCTAAGTAAAGGCAAATAAACAGATGACTGCTACAGAATTATCATTGTCAAAACATGTTATTTTGTCATCTAGTTTTAGTGGAATTTTTGCCCAGGCAGTTTTAATGATTAATTCCTTGTCTTGTGAAGAAATAAATCTCACTATTGTAGATCTTGGGGAGGAATTATTCTTTAAGGAGGATATAGTTAAAGACCTATATAGTCTCTCAGTTCCAAATGACATTGTTTCAGGTAGGTCTAGTATCTTTGGGAGCCAGGATGTAAAAAACTTACCATGTTATTCCCATATATTTTTTCTGGTAAGCTGAAGATGATATTGTTTCTATGATATCTGTTTTCTGGGTTATCAATTTTGCTCAGCAAAAAAGTATTTTGTTTCAATAAGAATTTTTTTCATCTTCATTTAGTCTGCCTTCTATGTCATTTAAATAGTCATCAATAACAGATATTTGTGACATATGTTGTTGTAGAGCTTCTTGAATTTGATCTATTTCTTTTGAACACATTTCTTCGAAGATATCTAATTTAGTATACATTTTATCCATCTTCAAGGATAACTCCTGAATGCTAGTGAGAACTGACTGAAGTTCCCTTATGAATAATGAGTCTTGTGAAGTTGCTTTTGTATGACATATTTCCAGACTGGATGTTTAAATGATTTTCCAGATAAGATTTAGATGGGAAAATGCTTGAAAATTAAAAAAATCCATAATAAATCTGGAGAACACTTGAAATTAGTACAATAATCATTTCTAAACAATTAGGATTGTTTAAAAGATTAACTTCCTTCCAGAAATATAAAAAGTAGCAGAGCAAAAGAAATCTGCTGGTACTCAGTCAGTATCCTAGCCACCCCCAAATATATCACTTCTGAAGTTGCAGAAAGTGGTACACAATGATTACAAACTTAAAGAAAGCAGAAGGCAATAAAAGAAAACAAATGTCAAGCTAATGCAAGCATGGAAGATAGTGGAATGCAATGTTAAGAGCTTAAAAAACAAAATGAGTCAGCAGTTTACTGCACATATAAGCAGAACAAAAACATTGGCTGCACTTCATGGAAGCTGGGGCATGGTCTTAAACAGATTCAAGATGTACAGAGGAAGCATGGAGACAAGTTAAAATAGAATAATGCTAATACATATGTTTGAAAATGTGCTAAGTACACTGCTGAAGAGTTTCAAAATGAGAAAGAGAATGAAGAAATAAATATATCAGCCCTAAGACTGCTACACAGTATGTTGGCCACTAGATTATGCAAGTGCAAGTGATGAAAAACTCAGGAATAGCATCAAAAGATGGCTTAATAAAAACAGGATTATAACATGGGGCACCTTAATCTTGCAGGTGTAAGCTCTGTGGTCTGCAGTAATGAAATAAAATGACATTTTAGAAGCTGGACTTGGACAGAAGAAAGGATTGCTAACAAGAAGCTAAGTACTCCTGACGTTGTCTTCGATATCCTTTAATGGTTGAAAGTATGGAAGAAAGGAACAGTGATGATGTCACAGCTGTGCTGTGTAATCCATGGAGTAATATAAGACAGAGTTGGAGATTATTTCAGCCTCATTTGAGGAACACTGAGAAACTACACAGAAAGGTAACAACAAATGCAACATTGGAAGAAATGTGTTGGTACATCATAGAAAGACTGAAAAGTGTAATTATATTATAGCAACAAACCCAAAGGATGAGTAATAAAAAAAACTATAAAATAAAAATTATCCACTGGTAGGCAAATGAAGGAAAACAGACCACACACTTGGTTTTATTTTAGTGCGTTCGTCCATACTGACTTCTTCAGAATAAAACCATGTTTACAAATGTCTGTTTATATACAAAATTCAAAGACTAGCATTTTCATTAATCAATTAATTCAAATTAGAAAGCCAGCATCTGTTTAAAGAAACAGTTACATTTACCAAAAACATTTTATACTTGCAGTATCATTAAGTCCAGGATATTAGCAGATTGCATTCAAAGTTGTCAAAGTTTCTTTCCTTAGCAACTGTTTTTAAAATCACCCCCTCTATAGTCCTAAGCAATGTGTTCCAACACAGAAAAACAAAATTTCTTGAAACAAGACTGGTTTAAAGTATGCTTATACAGTGCATTATTGTTGTCCTTAGACCAGATAGCATACAGGTATTCCTGGTGGTCATATGTGAAAGGCTTACTGATGGACCCTCATAAATAAAATTACACATACTGCAAAATCCACATTTATGCATGCCATAATTTTTCATAGTGTAAGGTAAAACTTTGTTGTATCATCATTGTCTAGGTGCTGCTTAATAGACCTAGATATCTTAAGCACAAAACTAGGAGATGTTCCAACAGTCATGTATGCATTAAGATTACCATTAAAAATTCTCCAATTCTGACCAATAATTTCTTTTATGTCATTGTCATCAACATTCATATGTAAAATAAAGCTGTTGATAAATTTCTTACTAGTGTCATTAGGTCTTTTTACTGGCATGCTCCCTTCCAATATGGGGGAAAAACTCATGTATTTTCTGTTTAATTTCCTGAGCAGTATTTTCTAATAAATTCAGTTCAAAGCCTCCATCTAAAAACATTTTTACAATTTCATCAGTAGGTTTTTGAAATTTTCTTAGTCAGTGGTTAGCCTGCAAGCTCTAATCATCTGAACCCTTGAAAATTTATCTTCATATAAATGGGGTGGACAATTAAATAGTGCAGGTAACTGTTGGAAAAGCAAGGTTTTCTATAGATGTTACTAGAAAACTTTTTTTGCAATGTCATTCCAGTTAATAACATCTAAAAAGGGCACTGTATTCCCTGCACCACCCAAATAAAAGTTAAGAAATCAACACTGCTATTCACTTCTTGAACAAACTGTTCTACCCCTTCATTAGAAACATAATTAACAAAAAAGACCATCAACAAATCTTTTATACATTTTTACATGTTCTACAAAAAGGAAAAGACTGGAGAACCTGTGTTTCCCAGCAACCCATAATAATATTTGCAAAGGAGAGTGTTATGGTAGCCCCAATCAATACCCATCCTTTGCTGATAGTATTTGCCATTAAAGGTACAAAATGTACTCTAGCATAACTTCCATCAGTTCACAAATAGTACTAATGGTATCAGAGGAAAAATTGGTGAATATAGCTAGAAACAGTATCGTAAATTCCAAGCCTTTTGTGATAGGAATACTAGTGTGAAGAGACTTCACATCTAGCATAGAGAGGGTAATCTGCAAAGCATCAGTATTAAACTGCCTTAGCCCATCAAGAAAATACCACAAGTCATTTGTATAACTATCTAACTTCTGGATTTAAAAGAAAAAAGTTGCTAAGGAAAGAAACTTTATGGAAACTAAGAATGCAATCTGATAAATATGCTGGACTTAATGATACTATATGTATTTACATGTTTTTTGTAAATGTGACTGCTTCTTTAATCAAATGCTGGCTTTTTAATTTGAATTAATTGGTTAATGAGACTGTTAGTGTTTAATTTTGTATATAGACTGACACTTTTAAGCATGGTTTTATTCTGAAGAAGTCCTTCTGGATGAAAGCGCTAAAATAAAACCAGTTATGTTTTTAATCATCTATTCTCCTTCATTTGCCTACCAGTGGATGCGTTTTATTTTTTTGGAATTATATTATACATGGAAAGAACTTTAAGAAAAGAAGGCCGGTGTGGATGTAAGGGCAGACCCAATACTTATGAATGAAAGGAGGACAAACTGCATATAAGGACAATAGGAAAAAAACAGTAAATGTCATCAGAAAGCTCAGGGCTTCCCTACAGAAAGAAATGAATCTACAGAGGAATTTATTTTGCTGTAATGGGGAAAATATTATATGGCTTCACATTGGTATAGGATGATAGGGTTTACTATCATAATCTGGAAACGCACTCGGTTGAGCCATCAGGTTGTCGAAAAATACTGGCAAAAATGAAAATGTTTTTCAGTCCCAATCCCAAACCATGTTAAAGTCGAATGTTCAGTATTTGCCATTTTGAGAATGTGCCAGTTGACCTGCATGTGCCGTCCTGACATCGATATTCAAGCTTTGGTATGATAGGTTTCTATGTTCCAAATCTTTGAAAGTATACCTTCGACGTTACGCTACTCGACCGAGTGTGTTTCAGGATTATGATAGTAAAATGGATGATAGAATCTGTGAGAAAGCTAAAGATAAGTCAGAAACACTGAACAGGTTCTTCATTTCAGTATTTACAGAGGATCAGAATGATAGATTGCTGGCATAGAAAGGTAGGTTGGAGAATGCTGGAGGAAAATGGATAAATTGGGAAAGTGGCCAAGGAAGAAGTAGATTTGGACCTTATGGCTTTAGAAAGAGACAAAGTGCAGACACTGAAAAAGATGCCATCCCTGATATATACAGACTTGGCTATTCCACTTAGTGAAACTCATGTTAAAGCATACAGTCTCATCCTGCAAAATGAAATAGATCCTACAGATTAGAATATGCTAATGGTGACTTCATACAAAGGTAGGTCCAGGAAGGAGCAATTCAACTACAGGTCTGTTAGCTCTCACTTTCATCTTGAAGAAAGTCATGGAAGATTCTGTGGGGCTGAATGGTAGAGTTCTTGAATGCTAATGGATTTGCACATGAAAAAGAGTGTGACTTTATGTAACACAGTTGTACCACACCAGCTTTATCCACTTCTGCAACTGGGACATCAAAGTGACAGGTACAGAAATCAAGTAGGCAGATCTGGATTTTATTAATCCCTTGGTAAAGGGTCACACAACATTGTTTTTTGGGAAACTGCATCACATGGCTGAGGGAGCTAAATGGTGAGATGGAACCAAAACCAGTTAAGCGAATGGCAGACAGTGGTAAATAAGGGGCATTTATGTGGAGAAAAGACAATCATCATTGGAGTGTCAGAGGGTTCAAAGTTTGTACAACTATTAGTTCATGAATATCGGACATAGCACTGAATATGAGGGCAACATCGGTGTGTTTGTCGATGATGCGAAGAATTGTTACTGGTGTTGTTCATATGTAAATGGGTTCCTTTAATTTGACATTTCACCTCACTAGTGTTACACATATTTATTTGTGTTACATGCAAGCCCCCTGTTCATCCTTATGTTGCCCTCCATGGGCGTTTATTAGAGGAAGAAATCAAACCCTATAAGAAGTGGCTTGTTACCAGCTTAGAGCCTTAATTCGCTGCTCTATCTAAACTGTAATCACTTTCTTGTATCCAGTAGCATCACTGTTTATGCCCATGGTGCTCTCTCTCTGGTTCACGTTCAAGCTAACAAGATATAGCATTGTTGGCAACCAAAACATAGAACAAAAAGACACATTCTCTCTCTCGCGCAGCTAAAGCCATTGGTCTGTAATGCACTGCACCCTTTTACTCACTGCATAAATAAAGAGCAGAAGTCTGGTGAACTATCCAGCAAGCTCACTTTCACACCTCTTGTTCAACTGGACTATATATCAGATGGATGCAAAGAACATTCAACTTCTATATGGTGCCATGTAATCAGGGAGCGCCCCATCTGTTTTATAATATGACTGCTGGCTAACAAGGGCTGTTCCATTTACAATATTTATACTATGGTAGCATGGGTGCATATGACAAGTAAATGAACTTCTGCATGCTGAAGGGAGCCAGTGGACACAATCAAAGATTTACTGTCTGGAAGCATACCAATGAGCTGTTATTAATCAATATTCTGCACCGCTAGCTGTTTTTGTATTAATCTATACTTTTACATTTTTATAAACAGTGCCATGACAATGTAAAAAGAGTTTACATTTCTTAGAGATGGCAACAAATATTAAGAATGACACTGCTGAAGATGTGACTGGGATCATACTGGGGTCAGGAAATAATTTTATGAGTGATCATACTAGTAAGCTTATTTATGACAAGTGGGGAGAGAAAGTAATTAATATAATTTGTGCAATGTTTGGCTGCACTCTATTGGTGGGAAAGAGCTGGGGTTCACTATACAGGAGAGAAGGTTACACTTCCACTGTACAAATAAGTAGTACAAATATTTCTTATTCAGTATATTATACTGGCAGAAGCCAACCTCAACCTTTTATCTGTTAGTTCATATATTTAGATTTTAGGTATTATGTTCTCAGGCACATTAGGGGTATCTGATATGTAGAGTAGACGATTAAGGCTATGAACTGTTAACAAGCCTCTTCTTATAGTCAAAGGTATATAGGCTTTGATTTCTTCCCCCTTCATTTGCTTACTGTGAGGCTCTGAGCAAGTCACTTTACTAGAGAGTACTCCCAGGTTGGTCGGGGACCACATGATTGACAATTTAGTTCTTCATCTGTTTTGCCGAGATTGTGGTACAGTGGAGGTCAGGGAATGTGCCTTTTTCCCCACTGTAGTGTGATATCAGAGTTGGTACATGTAATTAGCAGGGGGTCAGGAGGTGCAGGGGAGCTTGCAGACCTGTAAAAACATTCCCCAGGATTCAGTAAACTCCATGTAGAGCCTACATGGAATGCATCCATGTACACGGTCATGGTTCCCCCTCGGCAGCTCATCATGCAAATTAATCATGGCACACTGCCAAGGGAGATAAGAGTAACACGGATATCAAATCCATGCAAGCCACAGTACAGATGCTGTCCTGTGCTTGTAGACTGTCCAGAAAAATTCTGGGGAGATGGTAAGCACAGGACAATTTTTTTAAAGCATTATGAGATGTTTGCATGGTGTGGAGTGGTGCTTAGCTATGCTGAACAGCACTTACACATATACAGCAGATATCTGCTATTTATAAAAAAATTAGAAACCGGATGTAATCAATTGTGTGTGTGTGTGTGTGTGTGTGTGTGTGTGTGTGTGTGTGTGTGTGTATGTATATATATATATTTTTTTTATAATTCTGCCTGTTTGCATGAAGTGGTGCGGTGCTCAGCTATGCTTCCTTATACTTACAGATACAGGACACATTCACTAGAGATCTAAAAATAGAAACCAGCTGTATTTAACTGTTGTAGTTCTATGGTGCTTAGGAAGATGCAAACCTGCACAGTGAACTGCGTTAAGCTTACAGGCACCTGTGTAGTATTTGCGAAGATATATGAGTTCCCTTCACTATCCCATTGGCTAGATAGGTTGAGTCATGACCTACAGTGTAGTAGGTCTTGGTTAGAGTCCTGAGCAGTCATACTATTTACATATTTGCTGTGTAAATGTGTCAGGTGACTGAAACATTGGTTTAGTTTAAAATTAAAACATTGTTATATTTGGAAAAGCTGCGTGATGCTAAGCAGCTCAAACATGGTCACTGGTCTATTCCCGTGTGTGCATTGCTAAGCTCTGCTTAAACATAGTTTGTGCTAGTTTGTGCGATGTTAAGCGACATGGTGCTTTTTTGAAAGTTACAGTATGATGTGTAAGGGTGGGAATGCAGCTTATATGAAGGCCAATAGGCAGGAATTTCACACCATTCATTGGATTCTTCACTTGGCTGTCGATATGCCTTCTCTTGTTGGAGAGGGAATGTGCTTTTGGGTGCAGAGGTGGGGAGTGCAGGAGTCCAAAGTGTTTGTTGGACTCTTGGTTAAAAACTACAAACCCTGGCTGCAGCAGGGTGATTACCAGGGCTCAGAGTGCAAATCTGAGGCCTGTGATTGGTTGGCTAGTGAACTTACCAGTGTTACTGGTATCCCCCGCACTGGTGAGCAGTATTGTTACCACTGCGCCAACCTGAGGCACAGGAAGTTTGGGCACCATGGTCCAAGAAGCCTGGGATGAGCAGACCCCACAGATAAGTATGTTTGGCAGTACTTTATAAATGTAAAAGCTGAATCTGTGCAAAACTGGTAAGCATAATGGTATGCTTCTCTTAGGACAGCTGCAGAAGAGATGGCTCGCAATGCCAGTCCCATGCAGGGCACCTGGCCAGGATGAGGTGAGAGTGTGGTAAGTTGTGAAGCATCAAAGTAATAACCTAATGCAGAATATACTTTTATGATAAATTATTTACAGAGTTTGCAGTCTTAACCATGAGGTATGACATACCTGGAACATGTCACATGTTTAGTAATGTGTCACTGCCTACCTGAAATGGTAAAGCAAGTTAAATCAAGTAAACATGCATTTCTGTGTAGTATAGCTTCTAAACATCAGTTAATGTTGGGGTCTCAGTCACTGTTCTGGTCTGCTCATTGTGTGAAATATGGTGTATGTTGCACTCAATTAATGACGAGGGTATATGGATTATTTATTACAAGTGCTTCACAGCTATCCATGCCAGATTTGAAGCAACATTAATCAATAAAGTTTGAAGGGTGATGGTGCTTTGATATGTAACATTTTCAAATAATAAGTGTTCACAATTCCTGTATTCACTGCATGTGTGTTTTAATTTGACAACAGCCAAATGTTAAATGTAAATGAATGAAGAATGCAGCAAAAACTGTCTGAAATAAATGTAGTGCAATACCAACTAAGGTTCAACTGTGTTCTGGCCACTTTGCCTGAAATAATGCTATATATTCCACCCAGTCGAGGAACAAGGTATATAGGTAAGGTAGCTGAAATCCTGTGCAGCTATCCATGTATCTAATTGCCAGATTTTAAGGAACATTAGCAAATAAAATTTAAAACAGGATTGTGCTTTGATAAGTAATCTTTTCAAATAAGTGTGCATTATTACTGTTTTCACTGAATGTGTGTTCTAATATGACACCAGTCAACTGTGAAATGTAAATGAATAAAGACTGCAGAAAAACCTGTCTGAAATAAATGTAGTGCAATACCCACAATAAGGTTCAAGCCTGTTCAGTGGCCATTTAGCCTGAAATAATGCTGTATATTCCACCTAGTCAAGGAGTATGGTATATGGGTAAGGTAGGTGAAGTTCTGGGCAGCTATCCATGTGTATAAATGCCACATTTTAAGGAACATTATCAATAAAGTTTAAAACAGGATTGTGCTCTGATGTAATCTTGTCAAATAAGTGTGCATTATTCCTGTATTCACTGCATATGTGTTCTAATCTGACACCAGTCAACTCTTAAAATAAGTGCACATTTTCCCTGTAGACACAGCTTGGGGGTTCTAATCCCATAGCAGCCAACTAAGAAATCACTGGCTGTCTAGTCCACTTAGTGTAAACGAACATAATTTTTTGGAATCTAATGCTAATCCTCATATGTCTGATCCCTGATTAGCAGATAAATGATGTTACCTGGAATGCAATTTGTTGGCAAATCTGTTATCAGAACACCTTGCTACTAATGTATGAGCACACTGTGTACAACTGTTCCCTGTAGTTGTGCAGACATTACGATATTTACCAGGGGTGGAGGATTTCCAAAAGGATAGTATTATGCATTCCTTGGCATTAACTGTTTATCAATGGCTCTGACATCAGCTGAACATGTGTCTCAGCCCATCCTGGATAACTGTTGGTTCTGTGTGGGATTCAGTAACCGCTCCTAATTTACAATCATCTGCAAATGTAGTCAGTCTGAGGTCACTGACAGTGGCCATGACTGCAGAAAAGGGAATGGCTAGAGGGGTAGTCTCAGGAATGATTTGTGAAGGAACTTCACTGGTGAGTGGCCTCATTGTAGCAGTGCACTACCCAATGCTACAGTCCCGGATAAAGACTGTCAAACACCTGGATATCCACCAGCTGACATACTAGTTTGTAAATAACTACTACAGTTTTTTTCAGCAATTCCTCATGGCCTAATAGTGTCATATGCCTTGGCAGGCCATAGTAGGTGGTGTGAGTAATTTTTCCTTCAACCATTGCACAGTTTAACAGTCAATGAGGTCCACAGTTTAGGGTAGGCATGATCTGCCCTTGGCCAAAACAAACTGTGTTTGGTCCAGTGTACTACATTGTTATTGATCATTTCCATGATAATTCTTTTCATGGCTTTAAATATCAGACTACTGGGACATCTGGTGACAGTGGTTGTCACTGCATGCTAGTTGTCCTGTGCGCAGCTCAGTACTGCAGTTAATTCCATCATGGTGTCCAAAAGATAGTCATCCAAGGTGTCTGTGTCTGTACAAAGCACAGGTAAACAATGGAGGGTAAAGTAAGGAGGGAGTATTTACACAGTTATTCTGCAGTCGATCCCTACTCAAGCGGTGTGTACTGAATTGACACAATTACATTCTGAAGAATGCTAAAAAAGAGGGTAGTCCCCTGAACTGCTGGTGCCTGGAAACTACTACTGCTGGTCTCACCACAACCACTCTTTCCTGAAATACTATGCTCCTGTACTTTTTCTTTCACCAGAAGCAAAACATTACAGATACTTGCACACCCCCAAGTGTCACTAATATAATATAATCCCCTACCTTCAGCTTACCAAAAGTCCTTCCAGCCTTTACAACTCTTATTCTTGCACAGCTTTAACTGGAATCATTGCTTGCCCCTTCAGCATTTCTAGTTTAGGTCCTGACAGAAATGCTAAGCAGCTAAACCTCTTAGAGTGAGCTTTACTTTTTAAGCAGTCAGACCTGTAAGTCACCAACCTGACTGTTTCCAGCCAGAAAGGCATCCATGGTGGTTCTTCCCACTCCATTCGCCCTGTGGGCTCACTACACTCCCCTACCCTGCCCCCAATTCCCACCTGCCTCCAGCACGCCAACCTTTATTCTAACATTTCTCCACCCAGTCAGCCTAATTACCCGATAGTAGCTCTTCCCTCAATACTCCACCTACTTTCACCCATCCCACTTAAACACATCACTCTCTCTAACTTCCCACCAATTAAAGTCCCCTCTTCTTTCTTATAATTCCAAGAAAATGTTTAATTCTTCTCAACACTCTCTTCTTCATAGCCATTTCTCTTCTCCAAATCTATACCTATTATACTCCCTTTCTACAGATATGCTCTCCTTAATCCACCGCACCCTCCGGGCCCCTTGCTTCCTCCTTGAACTCCTAATTCCCCTATGCTCTGTCAGCTCATATTCTTACAATGCTCATCCAATATTACCTTCAACAATAACTACCACACAAACCCACCTTCACCTTCAATATTACTTTCATTTCCATTCTATCTCCTCTTCCCTTATTCAGCCTAAGCCTCTGCACCTATTCTACCCTAAAATCTTCTCCACCACAGGTAAAATACTTACATCTAAATTAATCTTAGATCTACCTAAACTCTTACATTGCAAACCTAAATGGCTAAAGGTTATTTCCTTTAACAGCCTAGTCTTATCTGGAGACATCCATCTTAATCCTGGTCCTAGTCCCTTCACTAACAACACCTACCTCTTATGCCCTTCCTCCCCCCACAACACTCTTAAAATCTTTACTATCAATGCCCAGTCTCAACAATAAAGTACACCAATTTCAAGCAGGCTAAGCCATAACCAACCAGACATCTTAGCCATCTGCAAAACTTAGCTCAAACCCCATATCTCTAACTCTGAAATCCTGCCCTCAGGATTTCATACTCTCAGAAATGACCGATTAAATAAAAAAGGTGGTGGCACTGCCCTTGTCTACTCTAACCTTCTTACCTTATAAGTATAGCACTCCCAGTCAGCATCATCAACAGATCTATAAAGGAATCATATGTCCCCAAACTCTGGTGCTCAGCTTATATTCTTCTGCTTCACAAAGGAGGCAAAAACACCAACATCTCAAACTTCCGCCCATTGCTCTGCTCTCACCAATCTCCAAAATCCTAGTAAAGTGCATCCACCTCCAACTTATCCCTTTCCTGACCCAAAACCAACTTCTTACACCTACCCAGCATGGCTTCCACCCAGACCATAGCACTATAACTGCTCTACTCTCTTTCTTAGAAGCTGTTAATCAAGCTCGAGATTCAGGACACTTAGTATCTACAGTTCTGCTCGATCTGTCTAAAGCTTTCGATACTGTTTGTCACAAACACCTTCTCCATTATCTCTCAAACCTACATCTCTCACCAAACACTCTATCCTGGTTCTCTAGTTACCTGTCAGACAGATCGCAGGTAGTTAAATGGAAGAAATCCACCTCTTCCTTCTTACCTACCCCAACTGGCGAACCACAGGGATCCATCCTTGGGCCTATGCTTTTTAATATCTTCATCAATAACTTTCACACTGCTATTCCTGATGCCAAAATCATTCAATAAGCAGACGATTCAACGTAAGTCTGCTCTGCCTCAAACCTCCCTGAACTGCTGACTAAAATCCAAACTGCTTTTTGAACTACTGAAAATTGGATGTGCCAAAAACCACCTCTCTCTCAATGCAAATAAATCAGAAATTCTACTGTTCTCTCCCACAAAGTCTTACTCCTACGACAAAAATGCTTTCAAAGTCCTTAGTCAAACCAACGCACCTATAGAAGTGGTTCCTTTTGCTAAACTACTTGGCATTACTATTGATGAACACCTAAAGTTTGATATCCATATTCAACAAAATATAAAGGAAACCCACCAAAAGTTAGGTATGCTTTACAGGAACAATCTCTTTCTCGCCAACTCTATTAGGCATACTCTGGCCACTACTTATCTTCTTCCTTATTATACAAAGCCCCACTTCTAACTAACCTGTCCTCCTCCATCACCTCCAAACTAGAAAATTACTATAATAAAATCTCTAAATTTGCCACCAAATCCAAAAATTCCACCCATCACTGCTTTACCCTTCAATCTCTGAATTGGCTAGAACTCACAAACTACCTAGACAACCTCCAACTCACCACTGCACACAGACTTGTATTTCATCCAACAAAATGTCTGGCTCTAACAAATATCCTTCCCCCTTACACCCCTAACAGAACTCTCAGATCTGAACACCAAAACTTAATTACTATCCACAAACCTAAATGACCTGCTGGCCAACTTCTCCTCTCTTTCTCACTAGGCAAGAAATGGAATTCTCTCCCTTCCACTCTAAGGACAATATCAAACTCAGAAAACTTCAAAACCCAGCTTTTCAAATACCTATCCACTAAATAGAAATGTACCTGCCTTCACCCTACCAAATTCTATCTAAGTATATGCTCCCCAGGAGGTTTTCTCCCATGTTCCTAAGCTCTCTATAACTCTCATAGCTATTTTCCTAATGAGTGGATCTAAGCTCTCTGCAACTCCTATAGCTATTTATCACACGATTCCAACTTTGTAAATATTGTAAATAGCATCTCACTTTAAATGAGTACAAAAAAAGTGTTTCCATACTTACTTTAAATGTGTGTATATAAAGTGTTTCCACACTTAAAACATAAGAATGTTTGCTCAAATTAATATGTACAGTACAACCCTTAAGATCAACCAAAATGAATTGTGTTGGTCATGCTTGACATTGAATGTACATATTTGTAAAGTGTTCTATATAATGTATCTTTTATACTTTTGTATCTTTACTGTATTATGCATCTTTGAGTTTTTCTCCCTGGGCCTCCAGTGAAAACGGGATATTGGGCCCAGTGGAGTTCCCCGGTAATCAAACTGGAAATAAATAAATAAATAAATAAATAAATAAATTAGTACCAAGCTCAAGATGAGAAGCAGGCCACAGTCTGTTCATCCGCATAGTTATCCCATGTCATGCAAGGATCTGTAGGCTTGACATACCCTTTTCCAGCTAGATGCCTTGATTAGCAACCAGAGCAATCATTTGAGTTTGCATGCATTATGCTTTGTGTTCTGGGGTACTGACCACATGGTGTTTAGGAGCACAGCTGCAGCATCACAATATAATGTTCAATATCAGGTGATATAGACGTCCAAAGATGCATGAACAAGCACCACAGCAGCAGTGATCCATGTTAGGTGACACTTTCACAGCAATTCATGCAACCTGACCTTCAACAGCTTAATGTTGGACATCTATGTGACATGGATCTGAGGCCTACTGCAGAGGACTGGCCACCTTTGGCCAAAGTGATTCTACCTCCAGCATGTCCTAGGTATGCTATACTGTACATTTATGTTACCAGAACACTCTGCGTTCCCACATCATGTCACACTACATCCTGTGTGCCGTCTGTTTGACAGGCATTGCAGAGTTTCAAGGCCAAAGTTATGACTTCAAAGTTGAACAAGTTCTCTGTGCATGCATTGACATTCACATCTTCAATGCAAGGAGTGCCTACAGACAGTGTTTGATGCTGTCAACCACAAGGGTGTAGCAGCATGACCCTAACTTTGATGGAGTTGTACATTGTCACATTTGTAGGTATGCTATTGGATTATGGTTAATGCTAGGGCCACATGCCTGGCAAAGCATCATACTCACTCAATCATGTTATGGCACACTATCATGTGCTGTTTACCTTAGAAGAACTACACAAAGGTGATAACATGTTACTTGTCAGCATCTGTTAGGCCACTGCCTAAATATGGGGTGCTGTGACGTACACACAAGCAAGACTATTGTTAATGGCATTATCAATGACTGCTGACAACTGCCACACAAACACAATGTGCGAGAGATGTGACTTTTTTACAAACCTTGATTCCATGGTGTCCCACACACCAGTCAGTACATACAGCAATGAGCAGTTTGCCAACATGCAGACCTCATGTCCTACTCCACCCACACCCACCTGCATATGTGGAGCTCCTAACCAGACAAATACACAAACAACAGAAACCTTAGAAACCCCAAATGCAAGCTCATTACACATAATCATACCTCTGCAGAACACAGTGCACATAATAGCACATGCACCACTGTCTCACCAGTGAAACACCAGAGGCAAAACACAAAATCAAACCTATTATTCATAGGTGATTACATTATGAGACACACTGATGTCCCTCTCACCAGGCTACATAAGGGAAATGTCACAGTTAGCTGCCTGTGAGGTGTCAGGATACACCATACCACACATGCATGTCTGTCAACATCAGGTAACATTTGATGATGTCATAGTTCCTCTTAGTGGACTGTATGCAGAGACATGACTGAGCTTACAGGTTCTGTGTCTCC
The DNA here is from genome assembly GCF_019279795.1 of Protopterus annectens. Classification (NCBI taxonomy): domain Eukaryota; kingdom Metazoa; phylum Chordata; order Ceratodontiformes; family Protopteridae; genus Protopterus; species Protopterus annectens. The sequence goes on along the minus strand of NC_056743.1, from coordinate 518,217,610 downwards.
AGCGGGTATGCTCATAGCCTTCAGCTGCATTTGACCTTCACCTAGGATGATGGCTTAATACACACAGAAAATGATTGAAGTCAATAATTGGCTTAGCGTGTGGTGTCATTGTAAGGGAACTGAATACAAGACAGCCTGGGATGACTTGCTCAACAGACCCTCTTTTGCCAGAGATGATCTTCACCTGTCATCCCTGGGGGAATTTCTGTACTGGCTAAGGCTGTCGACATTCCCATAGTGCATCTTATAGGCAGTGTCTCAAGGGAAAACTTTCCAATGAGAAAATTCCATCTTCAAACAACATCACTGTTATGCTGTTACATGCTAGGAATGCCAACACTAAACTCCACTAACTGGAAGGTGTCCCCACCTTGGAATATTCAGACATTTGCCAAGTCACACACACCTGAATCAAGGCTGTGGACAACACCACAGCCATAACAGGCTACACATCCTTCCACATGTTCAGACCTTAAATTTTCAGTGTGCAAGGTAATGCAGGTGGTGTATACATACTCATTAAAGATAGATACACATCCAGATTGGTTAAACAGTGTGATTTCCTGGAGACACTGCAGGTGCTATTCACTGCTGAAAGGGTACCTAATCAAGCCATTGCCAGCTAGAGGAGAAACTCAAAGAATCAGGACACCTGTTGTCCTTATTTGAATCTACTTGTGTCTAAAAAGATACATCATAACACCATGGTTTGGGGTGAATTTAACTACCCATAAACTGTTTTGGTTACTTGTGCTCAAACTCACTTACCCAAAGGTTAGTCCACATCCTTAACTACAATGTCCTGAGCCAGTGTTGTGACATTCCCACAAGGGGAGACAACAGACTGCATCAGGTACTTACCAATATAGGTGACCACTATAGCACCTCCACTGCAAGGTCCTCCCTGGTGAGATTTGACCACAGAGCTGTCTCATTAAAAGTATCACACCTGCCCCCCCACCCCTTTGCAGGAATTACAGTAATAAAATTCAATCAAGCAAACTGTAAACTTCTATGGGATGGTATAGATAACTTGACTGCACCTCCTTGCTCAGATGTAACAGGCAACTATACTGAGCTCTGCACCAATGCTTTATGCAAGCGCCTGTATAACTGCATAGACTTGGCTGTACCTGACAGGAGAAAAACAAGCTCATCATGGCACAGCAAACCTGTCTGGTGGACAAGTGCCATTATCAGGCTGCACAATAAGAGGTGGACATTGGTGTGTCACAGCTGGAGTGAGAGAGCCCCCCTTAAAACAAAAGCATACCCTCCCTCAGCTAAAACAAGCAAATAGTGGTGTTGTGATGTCCTGCAAAAGAAAGTATGTGCCAAAATTAGCTTCCTCCACAAAGGACAACTACAAGGCATAGTGCAGTAACATATGTAACCTAAGTGGAAAGGCCCAGATTGTTGGTGAAACTTGTACACAATGATAACACATATAATGAGCCTATAGACATAGCTAACCTGTTGTTGACAGGTTCTGTGACAACTTCACTCCCCTGTCCCCACCACACATACCACATGACATCCTTAGAACCTGTCCCATACCTTCTATATCTACAGAGCAGGTCATAAATGGCCTCTCTAAGGAGGAAACACAGCATCTATTGGACCTGCTTAAATCCCACGCTGCATCGTACATGGGATCCAACAAGGATTAGTAACAGCATTGTGAACTCCTTGCAATCATAATGTAATCACCAGCTGCATTCCAACTGAGTGGAAAATGTCAACTGTCATCCTGTTGCACAGAGGTGGTGCATCCACTGACCGTGGGAACTATGGACCTATTAGCCTGAGTAGCCATATCTGTAAGCCCATGGGGCAAATCATCATGGACCTGATCAGCAAAGATATATGTAATCTACAGACAGCTGACCCTGCACAATTTGGGTTTCTGAAAGGAAGATCATGCCTGTTAAACTTGGTGGACATGTATGAAGAGGTCATCAAGGACCTGGATGAGAGAATATCTGTGCATACATCCCCCTGGACTTAGGCTTGCTGACATACTCATAGCCATAAATTCCATGCAAATATGTATGTAGTATTATTGGTAACACCAATGTTCCTTGCTAGTAGCACATCTGTATCAACACCTGATGTATATACTCAGGGGTGATAGACCTGGCCTCACAGGTTTACAACTACTTTACCTTAGATCAGCCCTGGGGATCACGTCTATGGCTCTGCTTGACAGGAGCACAGGAAAATAATTTTCCTGGGTGGCAAAAACCAGGGTACCTTTTTGGCTAGGCTTGCATAGGCCCTACGGCCAATAGCCTAGTACTTACCTATGAACCTATAATCACCATGTCTCCTCAGTGGTAAGACAGGAAATATATCTTGCTCATGTCATAACTGAGGGCACTGTCACCCAAAATGATGTAGTTATAACCTCCATGTAGTCTTCCCTCAGTAGGCCAATATTTGAGTGCAATGGCCATTTTGTCATGTATCTTTCCAAGCACTAGTGGCAAATGTACACAGCACAAAGGTTCCTCACATGTGAACTTCAGTTTTCAAGTCTTTAGTATCTGTCCAATGGAGATCGTCTGAAATAACTGTCACTGTGGCCTGTGTGAAATAGACTACTCAATGGTGATCTCTGGCTTCCATACGGGGCAATGTCTGACCCTGCTTTATTGGAAATGCTGCATATATGTAGGTGGAATGGTACATGGATTACTTGCTGTAAGGATATTAACCTGGTATGTGACATTACTAATACATGCTGGTGAGAGAGATCTGTCTACCAGACTTTAACAAACTTTAGAAACAGACTCCCACATAATGCCAAACAGAACACCTCATTGGCCCTCTTCAGATGCAGTCTGTATGATTGGCTTGGTGACCATCATTTCACCACAGGGCTTCTGCCTGTATCTGTTCTAGACAGGGGCAATATGTGCTGGTCGTGTAAATAAGGGTAAGAACTTGGTTAGGATAGTATGGGCCCTAGCACCATTAGGCTAGTAAAGTGCAATGAACCTATCATCCCATACACCTGACGTAAAATGCTCTAACATCAACACACACCTGGCTACAGTGTGAACTGCACCATCACCAATTAAATGTTTACAGAACACTGCACAACACACACACACACACACACACACACACACACACACACACACACACACACACACACACACACACACACACACACACACACACACACACTCTCTCTAAGTTGACTGCAATTAGATTAGAATGCCTACCTATCTAATGGTACACACTACAGATCACAGTACTTAACGCACATGCTTTAGCTCATCTTTAGGTAATCTTATGCTATGACATCAGCAGGACTTGTAGTGGTCAGGAATTTGGAGGCACATGTCACCTGTTACAACCAAAATACTGCATACCCTGCCTCTTTCTATGTCAGTGTGGTGATCATATGTATTTGGTACACACACATACACACACACCAAGTGGCCTGGAGTGAGATTAGAACCCCTACCTATCTAGTCTTACACACTACAGATCACAGTAGTTATTGCAAGTGCCACAGCTGAAGTCTGACATTAGAATGGCAGGGTAGTGTTACGGTACATGACATCAGCAGGCCTAGTGGAAGACAGGAGTTTGGAGGCTGGCATCAACTGCAAAGGCAAAATGTGCAGAACCACTGCTGTTTGGCAGTCAATGAGGGAGTCTCATTTGTTTGGCAGGGAGATGTAGACACACACACACACACACACACACACACACACACACACACACACACACACACACACACACACACACACACACACACACACACACAGACACACACACACACACACACACACACACACACACACACACACACACACACACCAAGTGGCCTGGAGTGAGATTAGAGCCCCTACCTATCTAGTTGTACACATTACAGATCACAGTAGTTATTGCATGCACTGTGGCTGAAGTCTGTTTTAGACATGACTGCAGGCAAACTACTGGTGGAGTACATAAACTAGGCTTGTGTTGAACAGTGCATGTGGCCTGTAGAGTGACACTGCTTCTTACTGTTATATGCATCTAGTAGCCTAGCATTGAGAAAACTGTCTTGTCTCCTAGCTATGTGGCTACAGTAGCCATTTTGGCCATATGTGAATGCTTGCATTTGGACAGGCAAGCCTGTGGGCAAAATCAATGTGCCCTATCAATGTGTGTGTAGACACCATTATACACTACACCATCTGTTCACCTGCTAGTGTATGTGTGGTGACATCCTGCAGGCACAGGGGGCTGTAAGTAAGTGTATTATCCAGTGTTGAGCCCTTACGGTTGTTTTTTTGAGCAACATTATATATGTGTCATAGTGCTGCTTTATTCACCATTGTCAGGGTTTGTAGGACTATGCAGAAACATATAAACATATATAGTTATGTATATAACAGGAATGTATATATAAATGGCAGTGTGTGTGCGTGTGATGATATATATATATATATATATATATATATATATATATATATATGTATGTGTGTGTGTGTGTGTGTTAATGTAGATATATGTGGAGAGTGATGTATGTGTTTAAATATATATATATATATATATATATATATATATATATATATATATATATATATATATATATATATATAGATATATATATATATATATATATATATATATATATATATATATATATATATATATATATATATATATATATATATATATATGGGGAGAGAGATTGTGACAGACATGTATGTATACATACATGTATGGATCTCTAGACATATCTATATATAAAAAGTCAGTCTGAGCAAGGAGCAACAGAATTGCACTCTGCTTAAGTGTATCAGCAGCGCACTGGGAGTTTCACTAGTTATAAACTGACTCCAGCCCACACCTAGCTGTACTCCAGTCTGGGATGTTGTATGTTACACAAAATGACATCTATCCCTGCCTCTAAACTGCTGTACTTCACTCAAATTGGCTACAACTTTCTGAAGTTGTCTGATGTAATTAATATGTGACAGAGGTTATAATATTACACCACACACAGAATGACAGTCTGGAAAACATGACGTAATAATGCCTCACATGCAAAAGAAGTGGACACTTCTAGATTAGAACCATGAACGCTATCACACAAGCTAATTGCTCTAGTCCTTTGAGCCACACAAGCAGGTTGACAGACAGGGGTCATTCATCATACAATCACCCGAATAAATATGTATATTGTTATTTCTGCATTAAGTAAGACATACAGTGTATGAGCAATTTCTATGTTACTGTCCTGAGACTGAGTGAAATGCTCATATAACATTGATGAGTTACTGTTACAGCAGTTACAATTGAACACTGCTGTGACGGGGGTGGGGGAACAGCACCACATGTTCTGCTGGGATACGCGAGAGTCTGGCTATGTAACCCCACTGTCTAACATCTCCCTTGACTGATGTACCAGTAATCTGTTGCAGTAGGACTAACATGAATATTCCATGTATGAAGCCTACTAAAAAGTTATGGAAACATGATAGTGGAATGAGTATCTGTAGTCCATGTAAATGTTATTTCTGTCCAAGTAGCCCATTATATTTACTTGCATAATGTACCGGATCCATACATACAATGCCATATCATAATAATCCTTATGAATACTGCATAGGTTATGACTTACCTTGCAAATGCAGCAGTTGACACAACTGTAGTTCATGGTTGTCTCTGTCTGATGCAAGCAGTACATAGCCAATACATGGATAGGTACAGGATGTGTGGGT
>NC_056743.1:517781881-517906881 GCF_019279795.1 Protopterus annectens | reverse complement strand
ATCAGTTGTTTGTCTGTGTTAGACCCTCTTGTACATGGGGGAATCTATGATAGCTCCCGATTTGCTGTCATCTGATAACTTGGTCAGTGAAAGGCCTGAGGTACCTCGCTGGTGATTGGTTTCTTAGTGAAGATGTTATCACCAGTCCTGACTTCCTGTGTCCTATCTGTGAGCTGCCTGCAGTCCAGTGAGTTATGTAGGATTTTATGCCTAGTTTAGTGAGTTTTCCAACTACACCTGAGTGGTGTATTTTACTGAATGCCTTAGCCATGTTCAGGTATGTGGTATACACAGTCTTCCCCTCATCCATTGTCTTGGTGACCTTGTCAAAGAAGTCCACCTCGTTTAGTCAACATTATCATCATTTGACAAAGCCAAACTGGTTTGCGGCCAGTATCTGAAGGTTGCTTATGTCTTTGTTAATCATTTTTGTGCTAATTTGTTCCATAGGTTTGCATATTAGACAAGTCAGATTAATAGTCTGTAGTTTCTGGGGGTTGTCTGATGGCCCACCCTTGTGAACTGGGATAACCATTGCAGTCCTCCATTCTCATGGTACAAAGCATGTTTTGAAACTGTAACTGAAAAGTGACTCAGGTGGTTCTGCTAGGTCATGTTCCCTGCTATTTAGGAGGCATCCTGGAGTATTGTCTGGGCCCACTGAGGCTGTGTTTTTTTTGCTTAAGCTAGTGCCAGCAGGACCTGTTCCCTGTTAATGTTTAGGGGGGTATGCTAGTAGGTATTTCATGAAGGGAGATGGGGAATGAAGTTTGAATTTAATTTGTCAGTCAGCAAATTTGCTATGTCACTCTGCTGAGTAAAGGTGGCACTACTGACCACCAGTTCAGCACACTGATGTGTGCTACCTTTGAGGTTTTGGACATAGCTTTAGAAGGCCTTGTGGTTGTCTTTAGCCTGTCAGGCTAAAAATTACAGACATTTTATACACACACACACACACACACACACACACACACACACACACACACACACACACATATGCATACAATTAAATAAATAAATGTATATATACATATATATATATATATAAATCTCCATGCCAGATCTACCTCATATCCTTCAGTGAGATTAGAGATGAAAAAATACATCAAGGATAAAACTATGTAGACTTATTTTCTTAACATTTCCACAACATAATTTGCTTACATGCTTACCTCAAATTAAATAATGAAATGAGTGATCTCACAATACTCGTTACACTTCTTTCCAGTACAATTAGTTTTATTTCCTATGCTCATGTTGCTTACACTCATATTGCATTTATAAATGTGTCTATCACACTAGCTAATAAACTCAACACCTTCTCCAGTCCCCACGTCATCCTTCTCTCTTTATCCTAGCCTTTCTTCTTCCTTCTCTCTCACCCTTTGAATGCCACCAAACTATTGTAAACATTGCAGCTAGTGGTATTCCTTACATACTTACGCAGGTAACATCCCACCTGATACAGGCGTTACTTTGGTAAGATACAACTCTTGGTTTCCTACATCCACATCCTACAAGTAACACTTTCATGCTGTCTGTACCTGATTATCTACTTATCATAAGTAATACTATGACGATCTAGGTTTTTCTGTTTCCCTAATGTATTACAACTTTATTACATACTTATCACACTGCAATCCATTATAGCATTCTCTCCTGGGAAATGCCCTTGATTTATAACTACTTAAACATAATTATAATGTAAGATTTTAATAATATTTTTTTCTTTGATACTTTATGATGTATTTACTCTATTTGATCTGTAACTACCAGGGTGACTTCCAAGTAGTCTAGCTGTATTTGTGGTCTACAATGGCCAAAAACTGAAATAAACAAATACACACTGACAGACTGTATGAAAATATGTCATTTCTGGATTGCACTTGAAAATAAAAAGACCACAAAATATATCCCAACTAAAACTTTGCACTAAATATATACAACTATAGTAAGTAGTTTTCCAGAAGAAAATTTATGCATTTACTGCATCCCCTTGAAATGAATGGTAAAAAGCCATTTTAGCTGCTCAACCATTTGTCAGTGCTAAGTGTTGGCTTGCACTAGAAATACAGTGCAGCATTAATGTTTAACTCATTACAGCTAAGTAAAACCTCTAGGTGTTTCTGCAGTTACAGTCTACTGACGCCTCTAGGCATCAAATACTGCTTGTTCATATTTCCATTAATAATTCCAAAACCATGCTACAAAGTACTACAATATTTCATCTTAAAGCTTACAAAATGGCAAATTCCACTGTATTGATATTTGACCTCTGACTAGTAAAGGTTAAGATACATTAATTGTTGTTAATCTAATAGTTATTTATATTGCCATAAAGTCCATGCTTTTCTAAATATCAAAAATGACAAGCAGCACACACACAGCTGCTTAGATTCATATGAAAGCGCTCATCTGGATGAGCAAAATTCTACTGACAGTATGTGTGTAATTTGACTGGTTGCTGAAATATTGTAAGATGTTCACAGAATAATAGTTACTCTCCAGGAATCAATAAAGATTACATAGTCATTTTTCTCTGTGTGCAAGTTGCGGTGCAATGCACACACATGTGCGGAAAGATTTAGATTCAATAAGTGTTGTCTAGCAGTGTGCACCCCTGTGCAAACAAGGTAAAACCACTGCATGCTAATTACAGCATGTTGTTGTGTCTTTCGGCTTTTCCCGATTAGGGGTCGCCACAGTGGAACTCCGGTCCGCTAATGATTGGCAGTATATTTTTAAGTGCCGACTTGCCGGCCCTGACACACAACCTTCAACGAAGGAACGCCCATTCAAGCATGTCTCCACACAGAAGACGCTCTAGCTGAGAATCGAACAGGACAACGTCTTTCTGTGAGGTGACAATGCTACCGCAGCACCACCACTGCAATTACAGCATAAGCAGCTGAATTACATGCTAAATAACCAATCTAACATGGTGGAGCAAGTATCCATGTTGGGTCTTATTACGCGATTTAAGACACTTGACTTCGAACCCAAAACATCGAAAACACATAACTGCGAATGGCCACATCCGCAAATTTTTTCCTAGGGAAAAAATTTATGAGGCCGTAAAACAAAACACACTTCCCAGTCCTAATCAAAGGGGGGGGCTTCATCCCCTCACACCCCCCTAACTAAATATACTAACTCCGAGATCGCTCAACATTGGGGAAGAGGGCAAACTGTGAGAACAGACAACTGAAGTTTTTCCCTAGGAAAAAATTTGCATACGTGGCCGTTCATGGTTTAGTGTTTGCAATGTTTTCGGTTTGACTATTACGCGTTCAGACAGTGCGTAATAGGGAATGTCCATGTTGAATCTGTGCTGGTTTTCTCTGCAAATTCTAAATCTTTTGGAATACAGCCATGGGAAGGAGTCAACATGGACAGAATGTAAAGGGCTGCTGCTGCTTTAATTCCTTTATATGTGCTATAATCTGAAGCCAATGCTGCTGCTGCCAGTAATAGGTCTAAGCCAAGAAGCAGAAGAGTTTTAAGGCCCTATTTGACCTTTCACAACATACATGATGTGGAAATTGTAGAGTGCTACAGGGTAGACAGAGACACACTACAGGGACTCTGCAATCTCTGCTGTCCTCATCTCAGAGCCAGTCAACTGAGGGGAACCCATCCCAGTGGAGACAAAGGAATGTGTATCTTGTCGAAGTTCAGCTACAGGTACCTTTCAGAGCCCAACAGGGAATATGTTGGGGGTGTCACAGGCATCATCATCCAGGTTCCTCCACCAATTGCTGAATGCTATGCTCCCACATGTCAGTGATCACATGTATTTCACAGTAGTTCTGAGGAGAGAGCCAAAATTATGCAGGAGTTCTACTGTGTAGCTGACTACCCTGAAGTACTGGGTGCCATAGACTGCACACACAGAAATGAAGGCACCACCTGGGGAACAGGGCTCTACATTAAGAGAAAGGGCTACCCACTCTATGAAGTGCCGTGTTGTGTGCAATGCCATGGGAATCATCCTGAGCATGTGTGCTGGCAACCCTAGCAGTTACCGCTACTCACATATATGACACACCTACCAAATGTACTAGATGTTTGCTAGGGGGGATATCCCACAGGGTCATCTACTGGGGGATGCAGGTTATGAACTGGAACCATGGCTGATGACACCCATCAGAAATGCACAAACATTCAAAGAAGAATGTCATAATGAGGCATATGCTCAAACAAGAAATATTATAGAGCTTGTGTTTGGGGTGTTGAAGTCACAGTTCTGGTGCCTAGATACATCTGGGGAATCATGCAGTACAATCCACGGACATGTACAGAAATATTCACAGTATGTGCCATGCTACACAACGTAATCCTGAGGAAACAGCTTCAGCAGGATCAGCAAGGGGAGGGGACACATATCCCAGCACCAATGCCAAGGCTAACGCAGCCACAGGCAGATGCAGAATCCAATAGGGAACCACCAGCTGCTGTGGGTGTTGGCAGATGTAGGCATGCTCAGTATGGCCTTGCATTGGCTAACATATGATGCATAACACACTTACTCACCACCAAGGGGCCTAAAACTTTCCTCCCATACACATACATGAAGTAAAATTTATGCTAGGCAACTCATACAATCTTTACCTCCCCATGCATTGGCTGTGCACTACTTGCATCAGACAGAGTCAACCCTGAACTACAACCGTGTCAACTGCTGCTTTTACAAGGCACGTCTTTAACCTGCAGTGTACTGTTAATTATGTGATTGAGTGGCATATCCTTGTATCACACGAATTTGTACTGTAAGCAAGTAAAAGGTGGGAGATTGGAACTGAAATTATGTTAAAATGTGACAGCAGAGACTTGCGTGTTCATTATTAAGTAGAAGGCCTCAGGCATCAAAGATTCACACAGTCATACCCCTGAAAACTAGTGATGATCACTGCATGGCCCAGTTTAGTACCATACATTTGTAATGGAAATTCATTAAAGAGAGACGTTAGAAAGTAATGATACACATTGCAGTTTCTCACAACCTTCACAAGATCATTCACAATAAAATTGGAAAATTCTGATGCTATCAATTGTGTAATTTTCGAAGGCCAATATACATCAAAGGTAAAATTACCAGTTCAACACCACAAAGCACATAGAGTAAGCATTTTAAGCCAGATATGCACCCTGAATATCAGACACAAAAGCTTATGTAAACCCTAAATCCCAAAGCTAGAAAACAGGGATATGGCACAGTTTGATGACTTGCACAGGGTGTTATGTGGGGGAGCAGGAGGCCTAGGCTGACACCAAAGTCAATGAGTGTGTGTGAGACAGAAAGAGAAAGTGACAGGCATGTGGATAAACCAACAAATGGCCAGTGAGACAAAATGGTTGTGAGTTGAAATTGGTGTGTGTAAGTCTGCATTGACACAGTCAAGCTCTGTACTGGCTCTACATCTTGGTATGTTGGACAGGTGTGAGCAATGCATGGTAGAGGTGGCAGTTCATTATTATCATACCTGATCATGAGAACTGGCTCTACCAGGAGTTGCACTGGCACATGCTGCTTACAGCACATGACCGATGTCTGCTAGACAAGCTCCGGTCATGGGGACACCCAGGACCATGAACCCATGGCCTGCCACATTTGGGTATGGACAGCACACTCACTGACAGTGCAGTGGAAGTACTGCCACTATGGGAGTGTGATTGGGCATGGCCACACTGGCTGACAGCAAATGATGTGGCTGACCTGCACCTATGAGGATGCCGTTCCCCACCCAGCAGACATCCCATCACAGACACCGTACATTCCATGGGAAACATCCCATGTTCCGGCATGTCAATCACCTGATCCAAAGAATCAGCAACACAGTGGAGGCATTCATGCATGTCAGCCTGAGCCACGTCTACAACCCTGAGAATTTGTCTAGAGCACGTATGAGATAATGCCTGTGCCTCCATGATGGCCCTAAACATACATTGCATGGTATGGGAAGAGACACCTGCCCTAGGTGGAGGAGGGACAGAAGGCTACCTCAGAGCACCCCTATCAACCCTCCTGCATGGCACCTCATCCACACTTTGGCTATGGCCAGACTCCACAGGCACTGAAGCCACAGTAACCACACTTTTCTGATAAATGGCCTTGCCCTCTACCTGTCCAATATCTGTGGTGTCACTGGAATGGGTAGGCATAGGCCTAATGGCTGTGTCTGATGGAAATGCAGGGAATGGCTGTATATCAACCTCAGTGTCAGCTTCAACCTCTGCATCCCCTGACTCTGCCTTAGTTTGGCCACCATCATTAGAGTGGCAACAGGTGTAAGTGTAGGACTGCCATACCCATGGTTCTAGGTTCGAATACGGAGTACTCCATACACTTTTACTGTTGTTCCACTTCCTATTATAGTCACTGTCACTTATAACACTTGATATGGTGTAGCTGATATTAATTATATGTATGACAGCTGAGGCACAAGTATTGTGTTGTTATGTATTCATCTGTGTATTATCATAAATGCCTGTACATCTAATAACATTAAATTTGCTTTGCTTGCTACTGTTGCTCTTCACTTACCATTGTGCAAACACAGTGCTCAGAGGTGTGCACTGCCAAGCACCATGTTTGTGTGATGGTAAGCTAAGCAGAGCACAACATTTTCAAACATTGTGTGCACTCCCAGTAAATGTGATAAATGGAACTGGTGGGAAACCATCACTCTCCATTGCTCCTGATCCATGATAGACATGGCAGGCATTTCCGGAGAAGGTGTCAGATTTAGGGCACAGAGATGGGGTTTCCAGGAGTCCAAGATTTTTATTGGACTCTTAGTTAAACACCACAGTGCCAGGCTTTTACAGGGGTATTATTCTGGCTCCCAGTTTAAGTCCAAAAGCTTGGGATAGTTTGGCTTGTCCTTTAACCAGTTCCACCATTATCTCGTGCACTGGTGACTGCTGTAGGCATCACTACAATGACCTATGCCAGAGGAAGAGGGATATCCTCAATGCTTGGATGAAGGAATTTAGTACTGCAGATGTCCCACACCTGTGTAAGTATCAACTACAAAGAGTACTTGTAAGACTTAAAAGCTGAATATAGGCAAGAATAATTCATAATGGTATTCCATTCTATTCTGTTTTTTCCACAGCTGCCATGGAGCAGAAGGTCAACGTAAGAACCCACAGGGCTAGATTGGTGAGGATGAGGGAAACATGTGATATGTATGCAGCAGAAGAGTAGCATTATTGTAGCATTAAAAGTAAAAGATAGCTTTTTTGGTATTCTATAGACTTGTATCAAATTGAGCATGCACATCTCAACTGTAAAAGCAAGCAGGCATGCATTAGTTTATAGCACAAACCAAGAGTACAATATCAGACTTCATTTGGAGGTTGTGGGTTTAAAGACCACACTTCCCAACTATACAATACTGTTAATTCTTCAATTATGTGTAACTTAAAGCTCTATACCAATGGCACACATGCCGTGCTCTAAACTATCATGTGCATAATTGGAACACACGTGTCTAATATATACACATGTCAAGGAATACTAGCTGCAATCTATAGTACAGTGTGAATCTGTTAGGAGCTGGTGCTCTTAAGTTAGGAGGTGGTAGTCTTAAAGGTAAAGGTTAAGATTATAGAATCAAATAATTGTATTAATCCATTGTATATCACACGTGAAGGTACTAATCTTATCTCTTTTTTTCTCTTACCCCAACCCTTATCTTTCTCTATTTTTTTAAATTTTTTGTTGTATTTTATTACATGTTGTCAAAATGTTTCCATGTGTAGCACATCACCAAATGCTTCACAGCACAGCAAGGTAGGCTTACCCTAAAGGATCTGCCTGATCCCCTCCACCAGCTCCAGTACCATTGCCCAGGATGTCTGGAACCCAACCTGGCAGTACTATATCTGCTGCCCCTGCACTACCTGCCCCCTCAAGTAGTCCTGCCTGGACGCCGATCCTGTGGTATCCTCTGGGATTTTATCACTCACACAAAGATGCCAGGGATGGTGCATAGAGTTGTGTGCCGCACTGTTGATGCATGCCTATGCTGGGTGGAGAGGCTGCTTTCCCTCATTTTATGCAGTAGTAGCAGGAGGAGGAGAATATGTCAAGTACTCCAACCCATGGTGGAGTGAGGTGACAGTGATGACAGTCCAGTGGGTGAGGACTCGATTCTCACTGTCACCCAACTTGACGACAATGGGTTCTGGATGTCTCCACTCTCACCCCAGTCATGGTCCTCCCAACCTTTTGTTTCCATCACCATCCCTGTTTCATCTTGTCTGTCTGCAATTGCTTCCTCACCTATCCAACTTATCTGACCCAGACATATCTACTTCCCTTCCCCAACATTTGTCACTCTCTCAAAAAAAAAAAAAAAAAAGGAGAAAAAGAAAAAAAGGGCACCTGTCCCACAAAAAATTCACTGCATGCATAGCTCTCCATTTTGTCCAAGTGTTTTCTTGACACACTTGCTTCAGTCCAACTGGCTATACAACACGATTGGAGGTGATGGTCCAAATTCAGTTAATATTTTGCAAATATATGTTCACTTAACATTGTTAAAGAAATGGACAGATATGGCTCTTTCTTACCTCCCTCCTGCACCTTTTTGCCCTGCTTTCACTTTGTTCTTTCTCCCTGCTTGCCACAAAAAGGAATGCATCACTGTATTAACTGCATTAAGATGTGCTGCCACAGAGTCAGTTAAATAGCAGGTGTATTTCAGAGACTCAATAATGCCAGACTTTGTTCTTTCCCTTGCATGTTCCCTATTTCATCACTTTCCTATGTACCCCATTTTAACACCTTTAATCTGGTCAAAAAATAGAATTACACACAACACACAAGTAGCAGAAAAAGCAATGGATCCCTTCACTTTTTGGGCTCCATGTTTGCAAGAAAGTATGAAGTGCACACAAATGGTGGAAAAATGCTGCAGTTACCTCCACAAAATGCCAACATAAAACAACACATCTCATATAAACAATTCATGTCATTGTATTATCACTCTGTAATGAAAATTATTAGATACACCTGTATTAGAAACCAGTACCATTTGGGCCAAAAACAAAAGAGGACTGAATCAATGCATTAACATGTGGTGCCACAGAGTCAGTTAAGCAGCAGGTGAATTTAATAGACTTAACACTGTCAAACTTTAGCAATGTGGCTCACATTTGTGCTCTGCTTACCTATGTGCAAACATGTGTATCTGGCATGCATATGCACTTTGCTTACCACTGCGCAAACCCTCTGCTCATCACGCTATGGAAATATTTATATTATGCTGTATTACTAAATGACATGAGTAAATATTATAAATTGAGGGCCATATCTACTAATATGTCACATATTTAGAATACATCCATTTGTTGCCATCCCTCAAGCACTACAACCCTGGTGTTTCAGTACTTTTTCCACACATATATCAACCACAGTACAAGATGCAATATTAAATATATTGTGCTATGCAATGCACATCAATCTGGTAACATGCAGAACTACAACTATTGACCCATATGCCTAAAAATACTTATCTACAAGGCTAGAGAAGGAATCAGCATGGGCCATATCCACAGGAACATAGGTGACCTTCAACACACTTGACCCTACCCATTTTGTTTTTGTCAAGGGTAGATCTTCCTTACTGAATCTTGTGGACTTCTTAGATATTGACCCCACAGACCTGGATAATGTATAGCAGGACATACTGCCTATGTTGACTTATCCAAGGCCTTTGACACTATCCTCATTCATGTGTCATACTGACGATCTCCCATGTGGGAATTAAGCCATACAGTATTACAGTGATAGGCAACTGGCTGACTGACATACCACACACTCTCAAAGCTTGGACTTCACCTCCACCAGTAGCCAATTATCATTACAATACCACAAAGATCTGTGCTGGGCCCTCAACTGTTTGTAAACTACTTATCTGAAGCACAGGCAATGATAGATGACCTGCAGTTTACCAAGTTTGCAGATGACTGGTAACTGGATGCATTAATACAGAGTCTGTCAGTGATGGAAACATACTACAGAAGAAGCTGCCACTCACAAATGATTGGTGCTAAACTCAAGACTGAACCTTAAAGCATACAATGGCTCATTGTCCCCTTTGACAATGGAGTACCCCTGCTAATTATGGTACACATAGCACCCCTCTAAGCTCAAACACAGTGTTACAATACATTGGAACACATGTTGATAGAAATTTACACTTTCATCACTGTGTGTCCATAGTGGTGATGCACACATTCTGCATTGTGCATGTCATACGTATTGACATCACATCCGCAACCAGGGTGGTCATATCTCTGCTGTACTCTACCCTTATCAGAACACTAATTGAGTAGAATGCTTCCTTCTGTCTGTACCTTACCAGACACCTGCAGTAAATGGAGATACACAAGGCTGTGCCTGGGAGAGACTGATAACAATTACCTTCCAACTATACTCAATAAAGGTTTTTACACAACTAGGCTTCTAAACACTGTAGGGTCATTAGGCTAGTAGCTTCCTATGTACATTTGAAGCTATGAGCCTATGCAGGTCTCCCAACATTTCATCTCCCACATGGCCTGCTGATGTCATCTACTATAAGTTCAGCTGCAGTCGTGTAAAAGACAGACTTGTGCCATGGTGCTTGCGTAATGTACTGTGTTCCGTATTCTGTATACTGAGGTAGGCAGGGGTTCTATTTTCACTTCAGTCAACTGGGGGGGCATGCATGTTTGTGTGTGCCTGTTTCTAGCCAGACAAGCAGAAATGTGTATGTTACAGTTACCGCTCCAGTCCCAAGAATTGATAGTATTTTGATGCTTGCACATGCCTACAGATCCATTTCATGCAGGCCTCCCAACTTCTCTCCAACATGCACTGCTGATGTCATTGACTAAGTTGATCTGCAGATATGACAGACGTGCAGTGGTACTTGCATAAAGTACTGAGTTCTATAGTCTGTGTAGAGGGGGGTTCTGTTTTCAATGCAGTCAACTGTGTTTGTGTGTGTGCGTGTGTGTGAGCTGTTGCTTGACATTGCAGATAACATTTTACACCAGCATGTGGGACACTGTTATATTCTCCTCAAAACACACTGCTGATGTAATCAGATATAAAGTACTGCCTGAGACAGTCCAAGTCATACCTGAGCTATTGATTTTGCATAAAGTACTGTGCTCTGTAGTTTATGTACTTAGGTAGGGGTTATATTCTCACTGCAGAGTGTGTATGTGTGTGTGTGTCTGTGTCTGTGTGTGTGTGTGTGTGTGTGCTGTTGCTTGATATTACAGAGAGCATTTTAAGCCAGCATATGGGACACTGTTATGTTCTCCTCAACAGATACCGCTGATGTCATCAGCTATATTAGCTTTTTGGTTATGCAGTACTCCCACCAGGGCAGGCTCAGAGACTAACCTGGAGATAAGGCAGAGGCCACCTCATCCTATACAATAAAGATTAACAAGACATAACTTTTAATCTATCCACATACATCATGCTATGGTTTATACGCCCTGTGTTATCTTACTGAGAAAGCCCTGTGCTCTTTCCAGCTGCTACATATGTCTGGTGAGGTACATGAAAAAGCGAGCATTATACTCTATTAATGTTGTGATGATGTTTGACTACAATGCTGTCATACAGTCGGAAGATCTCAATATGATGGCATGAGATATGATGTGCACAACAATAGGCTTTCAATACCAGTGTGGGCACTTGGTGGTCAGTGTGCTATCTACATGTGGTTCCAGTGCTTGCATCACTGGGTTTCTGCATAGCAGAACTGTTGTCAATAGTGTGATTAACATGGAATTCCACTTTTCAGATGGACATTACAGACACACATTTTTGTATTTATTTGTAGATCGTGTACCTTTGTCACCGTTCAGTTTTGTGTCTTAGCTCCTCCTGTATTATGTTTTCACCATTGGTGGACTCAATGATTGCACACAATATGTAAGAATCAGAAAACCTGGTAAGCCAAAGGCCATATACTTTAGCCAAAACTGTTGATAAATAGAGTTCAGACTGTGAAGGGCTAGGCACAGAACCCTGGGGTTTGCCAGTAGTGATAGCTCTACTGGTACAGGTTGATTTACAAACTTTCACATGATGTGTTCTGTCAGTGAGTCAACTGGTTACCCATCAACTGACATAAGGGTTAATCCCAGCTTGGAGGTTTTCTCAATGATACCTGCAATGGAGTTTGTATCAAAACCCAAGCCCAGATCACAATATGCAGTATGCACTGTCTTACCTTCATCCATGCCTATTACATGGAATCAATGGGCTGCAACAACATCACAGATCACCTATGGTATGACTCAGAGCTACACCTTTCATATACCATTGAATACACACAGTTCAACACACCCTCCACATGGCCTATGTTCTCATGCAAGAGTTTACATCAACATACATCCACCTGAGATAGGGGGACAGCAGCTGTTGCATGCATGTATAGAGACAGCCTGACTCTTCTTGACTGCGAGCTAGACCAACATGTCATCATGGACCTCTTCTACATGTACACTAGTAATATTCCAGTTGTATGCAACAGACCTGTGTGAGTTGTTAATGCTGCATCAAGTCTGTTACATCTGATAGATGCCCTCAAATAGGTCACTGAGGGCATGCATGATGACAACAATATCATCTTGTAGAACTTGACCAGGTGAAGGCATTTGACACAAATCCACACTGAGGTAGTCGAACAACACTCTCATATGTGGCCATAAACAGCTATTTGTGTAGACCAGTGTATGACATATGTGGCATCTCACTATGTTGAAATGTGTGACGTGAGCTATATGTCACATCCAGTGATCAGGCTGGCACATCAAGGGTGTCTGTTAGGCCCTTTCCTGCCCATTAGTTAAGTGATGGATATCACAGATGACATACACATGATGTGCCTAAACAGCTGCCTCAAGGACTACAGATTGTGGGAAACCAGTGACTCCAAATGTGATACTAGTATAATTCAGACCGTATCAACACATACCAAAATCTGCTGCCACAGCCATGACAATACCTGCAATGACAAGAAACATGGAGAGATTTGTTCAATCAGGAAACAAACACACCACCCAAGTATAATGTAGTCATCACACCCTATAATCAGACCAATAGGCATGTGATCCATATCCAGTGGTAGATAGTAAGGTGCACATCCACCAGCATGTGGTGACAGTGCTGACTACTCCTTTGAATGCAACACAAGTACTGAGTATGTGAAGGACATGCACATCAGAGGCCATAATACCTTCATGGTTTCCAGCCTTCATCACACCAATAACTGTACAATGCAACATTCATCATGTATCTCCCTACACATCTTCCATTGAGGTGTAACTGAAGTGTATCACCTTTGTCACAGTGCACTGTCAAACAGCTTACTGACCATACCCAGGTATTCTTTCTGTGGAATATACATGACTGCCTGATGGTGTGGAACATCACTGAAGTTGTTGCACCAGATGCATGAGTGCTGCCTGTTCTGCTTATGCACACACTACATACATAGGTGATTGACAGCATTAATGGCATGTATATTATTTGTGACAGTGTGGATTGTGTATATATGTATGTGTGTGTGTGTGTGTGTGTGTAGATATATATATATATATATATATATATATACATACATATATGCATACACATATATAATTTATTTATTTTTTTAACATTTGTTAACCAGGAAAGTCCGACTTGGAGCAAAGCCAATTTTCAGCGGAGGCCTGGGGAGAAACGCTCCAAACGCATGACTTTATAATGTGGAAGGAAACCAGACAACCCAGTGGAAACCCACACGAATGGAGAGAGGACATGCATACTCCAACAGAAGGCACCCCAGCCGAGATTGGAACCAGAAAACCTCTTGCTGTGAGGCAACAACACTACCGCTGCACCGTCCATATCTATCTATATATCTAGGCATATGATTTTGCACAGCTTCACAATATGCACCCTACCCTAATTGTATGTTCGATCCCTGATAGATGTCCTCTGCGTTATTCATGTAAGGATGCTCATCTCACACAGACATCCTCGCCATTGTTATGTCACCTTATGTGACAGTCAAAGACAACACATTTTCACTGTACAGTCCGTACTGTACCATATAGATATGTGCTTGGTGTTGCTGCTACAACCATCTTCCATTGACATACCCTCCCCTGCTGTACATGAAGGAGTTTCACCTGTCGCACTTCTCTGTGTTCATTCCTGCAATTCATCTGTGTGTCCCTACTCAATACACACAATTTCTCGAGTGATAATTTTACATGGCAGTCCATGTCCTGTTATACAGCTTAAATACAGAATGCCAGGAATGAGATATCACAATACTCTGCACTGTAGGTACACTATTCTGTACTGTGTTTGGACCATATACTTCACATTCATACCTCTGGACTGTCCAAATATTCCCAGGATGTCCAAATGTTTTCCTTATCACATATGTGGCTTTCTGGCATATCATTGGATAATCTCTGGACTGATGTTCCTCAGTATTACAAATATTTGAGTGCAGATGTGTGCAGAATGTACAGTTCTTGTCTCATATTTGTGATCTTTTCCTCATAACATGTTTGCTTTCTGGGAAATCATGTAGATTTCATTGCAGAGTAAAGACAGAAAATGATGACTGACATTTGAGTTTCAAACTTCATGCTCTTCATAAAGTTCATGGTAATGTACCACTTATTTATTTTATCAACTCTATAAGTTTGGAAGTGCAATATTACGAATCTGTCCTTATTTTTGGGCCCTTGTCCCCCACATTATGTATGCTTTTGTCCCCATATCTTGCTCAAAGAGGATGACAGGTTTGTTTGAGTTTCATTCTACCATGTCTATGTGACATCTGTGGCAACTATGTCCCTATTAATGGTTAAATGTTCCCACATTATGTTGGCTTTTGTTGAAATATGCTGGGTTAACAAATTCACAGCTATCTGTGAAACCCTTGTGGTTACCGTGGCATTCTACGTAAATCCATGGACCGGAGGTGCTCTGTTTTACACAGAACTGATATCCGCATTAGCTTACATGGTTTCTTGGCCGGCAACACTGCTGCCAACCATGAAACCTAGCTTAGGCACGCCGCTCCTCATTAATATTGTCTGGCATGCACCATTACTGGAACATGTAAACTACATGAACAATTCTGCATGATGCCTACACGGAGTTTATTGAATCCTGGGGACTGTGTTCCCTATGACTTATAAAATCCAGTTTGAGAACAAGAACATAAAGAATACTACCACTATAAAAATAGTATGCGCTAAAGAGTTTTCCATTTACACTTCTTTAGTAACTCCTATGGTTCCAGAGATATGAACCTTTGTTTGAAATATGAAGAGACAATTTGATTTTAACAAAAAGCTTATGCTCCACCCATTGGAAGTTACAGCACAACCTTCCAGAAATCCATTGCAGTGAATGAGTTAAAGATAGGTTGTCAAAAATATCCACGTGGGAGCAACATACAGCATTTTCATAGATGCTGACAGCACCACTAGGAAACAACTGAAACTGATTTTGCATGCTTTAAAGCAAATGTTGCTACACATACCATTTTGTTTTGGATACAAATGTCAAATAGATCATTTTTACAACCACTTTTATAAGTGTTAGCAAACAAACACAATTGATTTTAGCAAAGCTGAACTGAAGCACTTATGCTTTGCATGTTATTTTCTTGATAAAGCAACACACTTTTTAAAATGATTATGGAGAACAACATACATAACTTTGTTACTGAGAATGTCTAGTAAACAATTAAAACTGATTTTATGCATCTCAAGGGAAAAAAAAGATAATGATGAGAAAGAAGCCTGCATTGCGTTGCTCATGCTAAGAAAATCAAGCATGTTGTTCTCTCAACCACTGGCAGTAGCATTAGCAAACAAATGAAGTTGATGTTACTCAGTCTGAGGCGATAGAAAGATTTCCCTTTGCAAGTTACAATTACAGTTAAGTAACATATAGCATTTTGGTAGAATTAAAAACATAGCAGTGTTTCATATAGAAGACATGGGTTCTTTCTCATTTGCAAACTTCATAGACTTCACCCAGACTTTTGCTGGATTTGTTAATTTTTATGCAGGCAGCATTGTATATTTCCTGCCTAGGCTGTTAGCATAATTGCCTTTTCTCCCATGACTGTCATCAAAGGCAAGCTGAAATATTCTTGCTTTGCATTTTAATATGCTGGGAAAGTAGCGGCCAGCATTTTAAACTGATCAGAGGAAGCCACAATTTTTGTCAGAAATCGCAGCAAAAAAAAAAAAAAAAATGAGCCCGATTTTACATGAATTAAATAACAATTTGATCATGATAAAACAGTCACGTGCATTGTTTTCATGACCTCAAGGAGAAACACTAACTGATTTTACATCAACCAAGTAAAGAAATATTTATGATTGTGGGGAAGCACCATGCAACCTTTTATAATAGTGGAAAAAAAAACATAAGAGTATTTTCCTGTTGACTTAAAGAGGAATATGTCCTTTCCACAAGCAGGTTAAATAGCAGACCACTGAATCTAATTTTACATGCTTCAGAGAAAAAAATGTGATCCCTTATAAGCAATATACAAAATATTACTCTGTAAATTAAGAGATAATTACATTTCTTCAACAAACACTGCCAGAATCAGTTGTAAACCACAGACACTGATTTTACTTGAAATTAGCTGAACCATTCTTTTTTGCAACTTGTGGTCTTGGGGAAAGGAAGAAATATTTATGCATTTGATAAAAAATGACATTACTTTCGTGAGCTCTGTCTAAAGTTCTTGCAAACATTTACTACACACCCAAGCCTTAAGCTGCATGCTCTGATTTAAAAAATTATCTTGCTTTTACAAGCTGTCAGAAGTACTAAATAATATTTGAAATTGATTTTACACGAGTCATGCAAAACAGGATGGTAAAAACAGAAGTACTAAATAATATTTGAAATTAATTTTACACGAGTCATACAAAACAGGATGGTAAAAAAAGTGCTTTATTGCTTTATTAAATATGCTTTATTTTTGACAGAAGTCAATTCATTTAACAATAACCCACAAATGGGTGTGGGTATCACAGGAATAATGCATGGCTGACATGGTGTTTAATCAAAGCCAACCACGGGTTATTAATGTAATACCACACCAAGTCGTGGGTTACTGCTATTATAAAATGGGATTATTTAAGAAATAAATTGCTTGCCTTTCTTAAATAATGTTTTCGTATAATGGTGCTGTAGTGTTCTTCCACATTCTTCCTTGTTTGTTGATGTGCTATGCATGTGTAAGGCTTTCACAGAACATCAGTTCAGAGCAGAAGCAATATGGAAAAGCAGAGAAAAGACAGCCTCTGTTGCCTTTTTTTTTTTTTTTCACAAAATGAAAGAAACCTGGACCAAGCCCAACATAAAGGGGGTCAGATGTCCAGAAATACAGACAGATTTCCGATATTGCTCTTATAACTTAAAAAAAGTTCCTTCAATAAGTTTTACATTAGCATGAAAGTGCATTTTTGAAAATGATATGAAGCCTGAACCTGAAATGACGGTCTTTTTTTAAAGACTTCAAACCCCAGTGACTTGCCAGAAAAAAAATATTTTTTTATGAGAAACAGACCAAAACTAGTAGGCAAAAATGTGGACATTCTCTAAAAAAATTGGGACACTTGAGAGATTCTAGAGTCTGCTGAAATTTTAGGAGTGACAACTCAGAAAAACACGGAAAATCAGGTATGTTTCTATTTCTTTAGTTTTATACAATGTATATGATTTTTCTTGTTTTTTTTTCTTTGTCATATATCCCAAGAGAAAAGTCTAGCTGTCCAATGGTACTTCAATGGCTGGACTTTTTTTCTTTTGGTATATGCTGAATTTACAATGGCACACTGTTTGGGTTGTCCAATCAGTGCGCATGTTTTTGAATGGCAATGAGTCATTATTGTATAATTTTACTTTGTCTGATTTAGTAATGGTAATACAAAGTAGGTGAAGTGGAAAAAATATTGCAGATGACTGTGACCGCTCATTTCAGCATATGCAGAATGTTGTAGTGAATATATTTGTTGTTAATGAAACAGGATGTGAGAGCAAGCAAGTTAATAGGTAAAGAAAGAAAGAAATAAAAAAGATCTTTCAAAGCAACTCTTTGGTCTTGTAAGGATGTAACAAAAAAGAGAGTCACAAGTATGTAATGACAGTGTATATGCACTGTTACTTTGGCCTGTTCTAGTACTAAGCCACTGGCCAGACAACAAGATGAAGCCATTTAACTTGGTAGTGTACCAGAAGGAAGCAAGTGCAAGAAATCTGGACATAGCCTAAAATAATGGCATGACAAAGCCCAAAAATAGGGATAGATTTTAAATACTGCTTTTATAAAATTATAAAGTTGTTAGAATAAAAGGATTTGTACTAGCGTTAATTTTCTAAAGGATATGAAGTCTGAAACTCAAATGTATGTCATTATTTAGAGATTTCAATCCTCAGTTTTTTGCCAGAAAACCACAAATTTTATGAGGAACAAATCAAAAATGTGAGGTAGAAATATTGGATATTTGGCAAAAATCTGGACAGTTGAGAGGTATGCCTAGCCCACCAGCTGCATGATAAACTTCCCTTCTTCAGGCAGGCCTTGGCACTGTAGCCATGTTGCATTGTGACCCTGCCCTTTGTAGAATAGACATGCCAACCCTCCCTGCATACACTGTTAAGCACCTTAGCTGTTATTCAGATTATGGTCAACTGGGCTGTAGCCAGGGCTCTATCATTCTACAGCACTGGTGCAAGTTATATGTCAAAAGCTGTTTAACTGGTGATAAGAAATTCAGACTAAATTTCAATAAAAAGGGCTACTCAGTTATTTACCTCTTGTTATTCACAACTATTTCTTGTCTATGCAGGTGAAGAAATGAGAAGTGATGGCCTAGAGCAGATATTTCTGATTGGAAAGTAGTGAAACCATAACTTTTGTGGTAGAAGATCTTAGACAACTTTGGTGCACACTGCAGTCTGTCACCACTCAATGGCACACTTTTTCTGTTGCTATGGCAACTCTATTTTTTTTTTTGGTTTTAAAACAAACTATTTACATAGGCCAACAGCTGATCAATACATCAAAGTTATACATCAACAACAACAATTAATATTTTTCAGGCAAGTCTTTAAGTTTAAGCCACAATTCATATGAATGTATAATATTAGAGGTTCTCTTCTTTGGCACATGCAATTCACTACTGAAAACATTTTTTGCCATAGTAATAAATTCAACAACTTTACTTTTCCAGTTTTTAGTAAATACTTTTCTGGCTATAGCAAAATAAGACCAAAGAAGAGACACTTAGGTTTTTGGAATTATCTCAGGAACTGGAGAATTAAGTAAAATTAAAGATTTAGAAATATTACATTTATCTGACCCTAGAACCTGAATAAAGTTATTAATTTATTTCTAAAAAGGGGCGATGACTTCACATTCATATACCATATGCATTCAATCAGCTATCATTTCAGAATCACTTCTCCAACATTTAATTCTATTTGATGTATACATAATTGTAATTTTATTAGGAGTTACAAAAGCTCTGTGTAAAAATTTTCAAGTGACAAATGTCCAATATAATGAAGATGTAGTTTTATCTGTAGATTTTAATATTAATTTCTTGTATACTTCAGCAAAGTCTTAATTATTAATTTTTGAGTAGTTCTTCCAATAGGAATTGCCTAAATATGGGAAATCTAACTTAAGAATTGTATAAATTTGTGAAGAATATGGTTTATTTTTCATTGCCTTATTATTTATTAAGAATTCCAATAATTTGGGGAAAGATTTTTTATCTAGTTTAAATATCTTAATTACCTCTGGGTTTACAAAATCTCTAAATATTTGTAAAATTAACCAATTCTCAGAATCTTGATTGTATTTGGATGTTAAATTTTAAACAGTATATATATCAATACCACTTAAGATATGATGCCAATAAATTAAATTACTTTGTTGTTTCAATACTAGAATTTTGTTAAAGTTAGGAGTTTTAAAACAGTCATTTGTATACACAATTGGAAACATAAAAATATTAAGTCTTTAATACAATAGTTAGAATATGTAAACTTTTGGAAAGAGGAAATTATGTTATTTAAATAGGGAATTTGAGGAAAGGTTGTAATACCATTTACATAAAAATCTTTTAATAACCAGATAAAACTATTGGGTACTCTTTGTTTATGACTGGTTGTGATATATTTATTATTTACTATTACTATTTCTTGATGTATTTCCTTCCATTTTGACTCATAAGATGAATTTATCCATAATGCTATAACCTTTACAATTGTTGAAATAGCATACAACTGAATATCAGGGAATCTACTCCACTATCATTCCAACCTTTTCATTGCCAATTATTATTTATTTATTATTTATTTATTAGGATGCCAAAAAATTTAAGTAGAATATTTATCTTCTTTATCATTTTTTTGGTAGAGACAGTACTAAAAATTGTAAGAGAAACAATATTTTAGGGGAACTGCCATCTTAATAAGCATTACTCATTCTTCCATGGTAAAGAAGAATGTGTTCCAGTTTGTGACTAAACTTAAAATTTTATGAACAGCCCATTGAAAGTTTGTATCATTTCTTTACTATTAGACATAATGGTTATACCAAGGTATTTCATTTGATTGCTATCCCAATTGAAATTAGAATGTTTTTGTATTTATTTACTTTTTTATTCAGTAGTAATGCACTTGTTTAGTTATGATTAAATGTTAAGTTTGAGATTTCTTCAAACTGACTTATAGAACAAATTATATGTTGTAATGAATTTTCTATATTTCCTATTGTTAGTAAAATATCAGCAAAGAGTTGAATATTTAGTTCAAAATCTTTGTTTATTTTGATACCATTACTGTTCTTATTGGATCGAATATTATTAGTGAAGGGTTCTATAGCTGATACAAAAAGAGGTAATAATAGCCTTGTTTTGTGTCTTTTCGTAATTTAAAGGAATTAGAAAGAAAAAAAATCTATTTTAACATAAACACAAATGTTACTGTATAACTTAGCAATTAATGCAATTAGCTCAGGTTGTTTTAAACATGTATGACTAATTAGCTGAGTCAAAAGCCTTATCTAAATCAAGACTAATGACAGAAAGTTTTTTTTTATTTTTATTTGCATAGTCTAATAATGTATGTATTCTTATTATATTATCCTGTACTTGTCTATTTAAAATAAACCCAGTTTGATCATTGTTAATTAGTTTAGTTATGGACATGAACCTTTTATAGTCCACATTTCAAAGTGAAATGGGTCTGTATGAGGAACACTTTGTGGGATCCTTATCTTGTTTTATAATAGGTGATATAAAGGAATATTTCCACGATGGGGGGATTTCAGCAACTGTTTTTATTTCTCTACAGACCTTATTTAATATTTTAACTGCATCATCCAGTAGTATTTTATATAGTTCTGGTTTATGACTATCTAAGGCCAGTGCCTTTTTATTTTTTTAACATTTTGATTTGATCTTTTACTTCTGTTAAACTGAATGGTCTGTTGATTTTTTATTTTTTCACTTGTTTATTTATATTTTCCCTTAGAAAAGTTTCAACTATATCATAATTATTTATATTTTCCCTTAGAAAAGTTTCAACTATATCATCATTTAGGTAATTTGTAGTATTATTTATATTTTCATAAAATATGTTAAAGCATTCAAGAATAACTTTAATATCGGTTCTGCTTTTTTATTATTTACATGTGTTATAATTTCTTTGGTATGATTTAGCTTATTCATTTTCTTTGATCTAAGAGCAAGTTTATACAAGCTTAAAGGGTTTACTGAATATGCCTGAAGTTTAAGTTTTTCCAGGTTTATTGAAACTTTATGATTTAGAATTTTGACATATTTTGTACTCACGTTTTTAAGTTCAGACTGACCGATAATGTAATTTAGTTTTAGATTTAACTGTCTATTCTGGCCTGTAGTGTATTCAGTTCTTTTTTCCCATTCTCTTGTTTTACTAATATACCAGCTTGTAACTCTTCAATTTAAGTAAGCTTTAGAGAATCTCACAGGACATTATCAGTTACTTCAGCATTCGTGTTTATTTCTAGGAATTTTTGATCTCTTTAACATACCAATCTTTGAATCCTTTTATTTTTAATAATGTACAGTGGTAATCTCCTGTGATGTATTAGATTATCAGTTTTTAAAATAATATTAAATATTATAGCACTATGGCCTGGTAATGGACTTGAAACTATTGAAACTTCTCTGATATGTGATAACAGATTGTTTGAGACAAAAATGTTATCAATATTTGTTTGTGATTGATATCTATATGAATAATGGGTAAATTGCGGTGGTACAGTGGTTAGTGTTGCCGCCTCACAGCAAGAGGTTTTCCGCTTCAATCTTTGGCTGGGGTGTCTTCTGTGCAGAGTCCGTATGTCCTCCCTGTGGTCGTGTGGGTTTCCTCTGGGTGCTCCGGTTTCCTCCCACATCCCAAAGACATGCTGTAGGTGGATTGGATACTCTAAATTGGCCCTAGCATCATGACTGTGTGTGTGTGTGTGTGTGTGTGTGTGTGTGTGTGTGTGTGTGTGTGTGTGTGTGTGTGCCTTCCGTGGAAGGTTGGCAGTTGGGCTGGCAACTCGACACTGTAAAACTCCACTGCCAATCATGAGCAGACAGGTGATCTGCTGTGGCGACCCCTAACTGGGAAAAAGCCAAAAGAAGAAGAAAAAAGAAGAATGGGTAAATTGAACTGAGTTTGTTTTCCTTAGCTCATAAGTATCATTTAAATTCATTAGATTTACAAAATTTAACTGTTTGGCTGAAGATGTGATTTTCAGCTTTCTATATGCAGTGGAATCTTTGTCTGATAAAATACAATTAAAATCACCAGCCATTATGATTTCATCTTTCATGTAATAGGCTATAATGTCTAAGTAACTTTTTGCATCTTTAGCTCCAAGCCCTGGTATCCAATAGGAATTCATCAATGTATACAGTTTTCTGCTCCACTCAGTTATACCAATGCTTAACATACCATTTTTTCAACATAGGTATCTTTTACTTTAGGCATTACTGGTGAGTTTTTTTTTCCAAAAATGAGTGTGCCTCTTCTTTTACGTTGAAAGGCAGAAACTGCTAAAACCAGATAATTCTTTAATGAAAGTTTATGTACATCTTTATTAAGTAAATATGTTTCCTGTAGAAATACTATATGAGCTTTATGTAATTGCAAGTATTTGAAGAGACTTTCTCTCTACTGGATTATTAAATCTATTAATATTAATAGACATGCATTTAAAATCAGGCACTTATATAAGAGATGAAAAAAACACAAGTATAATGAAACTGCATTTATGTACAGAACTTATTATATACTTTATATATATCAATATGAAATATTCAGCTATGGACACAACTTTTGAAACAAATAAAAAATTACCTAATGATATAACCCTAAAACATTCTACCATGGAATAATGTATTCCTACTTTATTGAAAAAGATGAACAAACTATGTCTCAAACTCGCCATTGGACTAACAAATCTTAGCTCATGCTTCCGATTCATATTAATGTGTCTCATATTTTTAGTATTCATCATCTTAAAAAAAGCCTGTCAGTACGTTATTATGAATAAGAAAAGTTAAACAGATTTTCAGAATCTTGATTATAAGTTGATCAATTTGAAAAGCTCTACAATCATCTTTCCCTGTACCTCAGATTATCTCCCTGGTCTACTATAAAGAGGAAGTCAGTTGTTATTTTCATATTTATTAATTTACAGGTCAGATGATTTTCTGTTTTTTTCTGTTTTATTTACTATGAGTAAAGTTGTTCATAGGATCATATGTTCATAAATTAGTACCAGGCTAACTCTCGATGTGGGCCATTCCAAGCCCAAACAATTACCTCTTGTGAGAATCAAATCCTGTACTTTGTGCCTATAACGTGAACTCCTTAACTACTATACCAACCTCCCACCCTTATAGACATATTTCTATTCTTTAACTATATACATATTTACTTATTCTGATCTCTTTCTATTTCTGTTTGTCAACCATGTCTTGTACTATTACTATATTCCTAGGTTTTCTATTTAGCTATAATCCTAGTATAGAGTGTCATGTTGTTGTGTCTTTTGGCTTTTCCCAGTTAGGGGTCGCCACAGCGGAACTACGGTCCACTAATGATTGGCAGTACATTTTTATGTGCCGAGTTGCCAGCTCTGACGCACAACCTTCAACGAAGGTACGCCCATTCTCGCATGTCTCCACACAGAAGACGCTCTAGCTGAGAATCGAACAGGACAACGTCTTATTGTGAGGCAACAAAGTTACCGCAACACCACCACCGCAGTTCTAGTATAGAGTGTCATATAATAGAAAATTTATATTTAACCTTACACATTTGATGCTCTTTAATCTAGTACTTTTATTAGAATCAGTCCTATTTTTTTCCTTAAATGTTATGCCTAATAGTATCTGACCAAACATCTGAAAAAAACTTCCCTTTTAAGATTCAAACTTTTCATAATAAATTGTTCTGATATATTAAGTTTATCATTAAAAGAGACAACAACAGAGAAGGTCATAAAATTATGAAAAAACTGCAAGGAACCACCACGACATAAAATCCACAATTTAATTAGAAGAACAAGCGCTTTCACGCACCATCCCGGTGCGCTTCATCAGGTTATAATTAAACAGCAAAAACTCAGCATTTAAATATAAAAACCCATCATCAATCATTCCATTAAAGTTCCAATTAATACATATTTGAAAATTTAAAAGAGAAATGACATCCCATCATCATAGAAGTTCTTTCACATGTATACAAGAAAAACAAAATAAATCACATAATTTAAAAACGGAAACATAACAAAAAGAAACCTTAAACCATTATAACTTCTCAGCTTATTGATGAAAGATTTTTTAAAAATTTAAAACCATTCATATATAGGCTATCAGCTTTACTAGCCCTTCACAGTCATCATAAGCAGTATGATCAAACCATAAATGCTTAATTAATAATGATGCAATCCGCCAACATATACAAATCTAATAGTTATGGCACACTAAACGTACCAATGAACCAAACAGAAGAAGCCATAGCATATGCATCTAAAGTTACATCAACGCATACAGCGACATAAATACGAAGGCTCAATCACATAGCTATAGATATACACAAATGGATAAAAAATGATATATGAAATAAATAAAGATAAATAAATATAACAATTTTCATGTCATGACATCAAATATAGCAAATACTGCAAATATATTTGATCAAGGTATATATTAAATAATTATATCAATATAATTAGATCATTTTAGTCACAAAAACGTACATGACAAAATAGTAACAATAATAATATTAATAGATATAGTATAGTGGAGTAAATATATATATTTAATATGAATAAACATGCAAATAAATAAAGCCAATGTATTCATCATCTAGATAGATCCTAAAAGAGCCGGTCTAATACTAATCATAGAGTTAAGACCTGGTTCTATGTGAGCTCTTAGATTCAAAATCCATCTAAGTTCACATAGCTCAAGGGTGCCAATAGGGTCTTTTTCTCTTTTATTTTCATTCACTATTTGAATTACCTTAAATTTGAAGACATGTTGAGGAAATAGTTGGCAATGTTTGGCTAAAACGTTAGTAAGGTTACCCTTTCTAATGTCATACATGTGGTTATAGACACGATCTTTGAGTCTTCGTTTGGTCATACCCACGTAATAAGCCGTACACGAGTCACAAGTAGCTAAGTAGATGATGTTCCTGGTATCACATGTGGCATAAAACATCGGACTAAAAACCGTGTTTAAGCCCGAAACCTCAAAAACCTGGACTGTGGATAGATGTTTACATATGCAACATTTTCTACAGGGATACGTACCCTTTTTATATCTTGCTCTGATGTCTAACTCTCTAAAATCCATTTTTTCTTTACATAATAGCCTCTTTAAATTTAAACTAGGTCATAAAATTAGGAACAAAATTATTTCACAGTGAATATATCACGACTGAGTATTTTATGTTGATATACATAGTCACTGTAAATGGAGATTGTTGCACAGTACTGTGAAAAGTGCCCAGAACACATGCTACTGCTGTATCACATATAGTGATTCCCCTTTATGGGAAAACAAAAAAGTAACATTTTCACTTTGAGATATTAGAGAGCAGATAAAATTTCCAAACTGAAAAGTGAGTGCATACACATACATGCTCATGTAGGAGAGAGAGAGAGACTGTGTGTATTTGTGTGTTTAAACTATGTATATATATATATATATATATATATATATATATATATATATATATATATACATATATATATTAAACATACCCAGGTTTGTGCAGATGTTTGTCTTGCATTATTTAATCTTGTTAACATCAATTCTTTCTGTCATGATGACCTAGAGTGGAAAGCTTGCTGTCACAACTTGAAATAGAGGTAATCCACTTACAAGTCCCATGTGAGCACCCATCTCTCTGGAGCATTTCTGAGACAAGCTTCAGTGAGCCAGTATCTCTGTGCTGGGATATGTCTACACTCATCAGAAAGCATTTCTGACTACAAAAATATGACGGCTTGAAGTGATGCAGACATTTCTACACCGTTACTCAGTGCCATGTCTATAGAATTTACAGTTGCTTAGCTAAACTTTAGCATCTTCTTAGTTTATATCAACACAATTCTGGTTGCTAGGATTCTGAAGCCATTTCTGACCTGGTGATAGTTTGATTTGTAGTTTCCATATTTATTTTTAAAAAAGAGAGAATGTATTGCACTTTTCAGAGTTACTGACATACCAAATAATGAGTCTGTTTGCAGGACTCTCATAAGCATTGCTGTAGTTTCAACTGGAAAGCATTTTCTAACAGTAAATACACTTTCCAAGCAAATAACAGAAATGTTTCCCATGCTGCTTAAAATCAGGAAGTGCATAACAGAAGATGAGGAATGTGAAATGAAATTTAGTTATATGTTATTATACTGTTATACATAATTTGTAAGTAATGAATATATAGTTATAAATGTAGCTAGCCTCATTTAGGACAGCTGCTTATCAGAGTTGTATTCTACATAGCTCTGTGTGAGTTCTTTATGTATATAGAGTCTTTTACTACTGTTTAGGTAAGCATACATTTCCAGGTGTGTCCCAGTAAAAATATGTGGAACAATAAAATTAAATGCACGTAAAACATAAAACATAAATTAGTGACACAGATCTTTATGGTAAGTTTATGAGCTGGTATTCATAGCTCTGCAACTCCAAAGAATAAAATGTGAATTCAGCCGAAAGCAAATAAATGTCAAAGGTCACTATACTTCTTTAGAGGAATTTTTTTAATCATCTTCCATGCACTCATAAGGTACAGAGAGCTGCACCTCCCATACCCTGCCAGTTTATACAAAGTTACCACAAAGATCACTGTAGCCTGGATTAGGGCAGTGCTCCTACATATCATAACCTCAGTGGTTGTAAACATTATACCTACTGGCATTTACAAACTTACATCTGTGAAGATAACAGATACAAACTTGAAAGTACCAGCAAGCATACCAAGAAGAATCCCTGTCAGGAGTGCACAACCCATAATATCAAGTCCTGCAACTCCAGCATCACATAAAAGACTGTGAATGTTGAAAGCCATTATACCACCACCCATGATATTTATATATAACAATTTTGAGATTCTTATATACAGAGTAAAGGGAGTACTCCAAGATATCACAACGTGATATTTGAGATCTATACTATATATATATATATATATATATATATATATATATATACACACACACACACACACACACACACACACATATATATATATATATATATATATATATATATATATCGATAGGCACACTTCACAATGCTGAAATCCTGAAAGATCGAATTTCATATGCCCGAGACCATATGACTGAACTTTTGGAATACTGACAATGTGAACGGAGATCTGCATACAACACAGAATGTGAGATTTCCCTTTTCCTTCCTGTAATGCGATCTCGAAGTTGGAATAATTAAGTAGTGGGGGTGTGAGGGGTGCAGGGGGGCTTGCCCCCCCCTGCAGAAACATTTACATTGTTGTTTTTTTTTTTTTTTTGGATTTGTTTCGGAAATTCAATATTCTGAAACATTGGTCATATGGTTTCAATCACATGAAATTCGATGTTTCGGAATTTTGAGATTCTGAAGTGACTCTCTCTCTCTCTCTCTCTATATATATATATATATATATATATATATATATATGTGTGTGTGTGTGTGTGTGTGTGTGTGTGTTAGTTCTCCCTCTTCACTACTTTTACAGTTTGACTCTTCTGAGGATTTAAATTATAGTTCATTAAATATTTACATGCACACAGAAAAAATAGAATAAATATGAAAAATATTATTTTAAATATTGTATGTATAACAATATAGTGAAGTAGTAATATAGAAATGTTATGTGTAAAGGGGAATGTTAGATGCACTTAAAAAGGCTGGGTAGGCAAAGCTTAATTTTCTTATACAAGGAAAAAAGATCTCATCCATTTAGTTAGGAATTCTTAGCACTCTTCTCATCTCCTTAGTTTGGCACCTGACCATGTCCAGTACTTTTGGTAACTTGAAATTTGCTATTTTTTGTCAGCTAATTGTAACTGTGTTTGCAGAGTAAGTACATTTAGCTAGCGCAGACTAAATGAAAAAAAAAACAATCAGACACAATATTCATTGTGAAATATTCCTTATTAATATTCCTTATTAAAATAAAAAAAAATCACTCCTTTATATTTGTAGAGGACTTCCCTTCACAGCATTCATTTCTCACAAACAGAAGCTAGAAGAGAGTCATGGGTATTAAGGTTGGCAAGAAAAGCAAAATGGAGAGGAGAAGATGTGAAGTGAGCAGAGGAGTCAAAAGCTTGATCTTAGTTTTAGGTATTTCTAATGAGTGTGGAGGGGCTGAAATGGCAGGTAACAGCACATGGATAAGGCCTAGTACATATAGTCAGGGCCTGGTATTTGCATAATATGAACAAAGTTTTGCAACTTCTACCAGCTACATTTAAAATATTTTAAATCTAGGATAATCAAAGTTTGTTAAAATGCATGTGCACACAACCACAAAAACAGACAGACACACACACTCACAGATTAAAGCGAGATGGCAGCTTATTTTCAATGGCAGGCTAAGTGCACCACATATACCTTGTCTGTCCACATAATATTTTCAATAAGTTTATCATGCCAAAAATCACACAATAAAATAGCTGACAAACTGAATTTATTTAATAATGCATCACATTTGTCTGTGAATAAGAACATAATTGCTTTTATACACTCAGAAATGCTTCAGAAACTTCTAGGGCACATACACTCTCCCACTGTCTCTTATGACTGCATCTTACATCAGCCCACATAGGAAACAGTTAACACAGTAACAGTCCTAAATCTAGCCCCCCCCCCCCCCACACACACACACAGACACAACGTATCTCTGGAAGATTCAGCTCACCCAGACTGTGCTCTGTTGGTGTATTTTATGAAGAAGCAGGTCTTCCTAGTAACACTGTAGATTTTGGTTAGGGGATCTCTAAGTACGGTCTTTACCAGAAAGTGGAGTAGAAGGTCCTTATTTAAGTAAACAAGTTCATGGTTACCTTCTGATGTTCCGTACAATGCTGTACAAATGAGCAACATGGAAGAATTTAAAGTACGTTCGCACACTGG
Source organism: Protopterus annectens (assembly GCF_019279795.1). NCBI lineage: Eukaryota > Metazoa > Chordata > Ceratodontiformes > Protopteridae > Protopterus > Protopterus annectens. The sequence goes on along the minus strand of NC_056743.1, from coordinate 517,877,115 downwards.
TGGTTGGGGAGATACTGAATGCTCAGGTAACAGAACATGGCAGAATCCTACGAGTGTGACACAGAAGACGGGGCTTGAAAGTGGGGGAAGGTTGTCTTCTGCCGATCTTGCTGCATCAACAGATAAGCAGTTTTTAAAAAGAATTTTGTTTCATTGGCGTGGTTAATATTATCATGCTGCCTGGCTAGTAATATTTATTTGGGGAGAGGAAGGCTATATGGTTAGAATGGTTGTCTGCTTACTATATTTGTCTCCAATCTTATATTCTGAATCTGTTTTCAGCAGAGAATAAATATTACTCCACAATCACAAGTCACAACTACTGTTGCATTTATCTGTGCAACAGCATACACTATAAGTCAGTTTATTCTGCACATTGAGAACTTCCGGAAAGATATGGATATGACCAGAACTGTAGCTAAGTATTAGCACCCCCCTCAACTTGAAGGGGTGGATGATCAACTAAAAAAGAGTTTTCCAAAACTAAAGACCAAAAAAAATGTCCTCTTAGCTGTAGCAAAGACCATATTCAAGCCCTTGCTACAGTTGCCGACTATAAATAAATTCATATTAGCAGCTTAAACGAATCCCAGTACTGACATATGCACAAATGACAACTCATTAGAATTGCTGGTGACACAACTAACAGCTTTCACTGGGGGGAACTAGGCCTTCACCTTGCCCTAGATACAGTACCATATGCAACATCAGTCAATGTAAACATGTACATCTCTCTGACAGCATCTAGAATGAAATATGTGTGTGAATTTCATATCTCTTACAAGAATGTTTCCTCTTCTTATAAAAATCATACTGAGTTCTACTAATATCTCTCATTCCATGAGAGAGAGAGAGTGTGTGTGTGTGTGTGTGTGTGTGTGTGTGTGTGTGTGTGAGAGAGAGTGTGTGTGTGTGTGTGTGTGTGTGTGTGTGTGTGTGTGTGTATGTGTGTGTTCACCTGTGTGCATATGTGAAAGAGCAACTACTTCAGTAAACACATTTACTATTTTGGAACTGCATATGGTACAGAAAGCGAAGACTTCACAGCTTTGAATAAATTTACAAAATGGGTAGGAAGACGTTTTGAGGAATTACTTCATTTAATATTTGTTTTAAACACCTTCCAGATGAGTTGGTGGGAGATAAAGCAGTTTAGAAATATAGAAAGTAAATCGCATAGATATGAGAGAAACTTCAAAGCAAAAAATGAGCATGCACATATTTGTGAAATAAAAAAATACATTGAAACTCATCCAATTTTTAAGTCTGTAACAATGTCTGCCCTATAGTTTGCTTCTAGCTATGATGCCTTTTTAATTCTACTTGATCAGCGGTTCAGACACAATGTGACACTAACCAATGAGAATTCTGCTTCCTGGAGCTCATTGCTGAATACAAACCCTAGTTACTGGCAGATAATCTGAATCTCTACATAGAGCTCTGAAGTGAAAAGTAAGCAGTACTGGAAAACTAAAAATTAAAAGAGTTGCAATACGGCAGGCTGGTTGATCACTGTGCAGCCTATACAGATTTGAACTATTGTGCTACATTCACCTCGCAATATATGTATATATATATATATATATATATATATATATGTATATATATATGTATATATATATATATATATATATATATATATATATATATATATATATATACATATATATGGTTCTTATTTGATGGTGGTTTGCATTATAATAGAAATAAGACATACTGGCATCTGTATTTATTTATATTTGCTGAGTAGGGATGTCCATCTAGGAAATCCCAGTTGTCAGCGGTGTCATTAGGAGAAAAGCTTCAGAAATACTGATCAATTGGTCAGTAAGGTACAGAGCAGTGTGAATGTAGAATGGGATATACGGTATATCTAACATAAATGAATAAATATGGATGGCATTATAATTAAGGTCTTTACCACAAGGTTCAGTCCTGACCTCTGAGCAATACCTGTGTGGAGTCTGCAAATTTTTCATGTGGCTCTCTGGGCTTCCTTCTCTAATTCACAAAGAAATTAAATGGAGTCACGGGCATCACACAGAGTCTAGGTGATGCCTATTAGGGAATAGTTGTATAGACCAACCACTTCAGTCATCAACTGTGGTGCATATTGTCCTCTAGATAGAAAAACATGGATCACAGACTGAGCCTTGTCATGGTTAGTCATTCAGTGATGTAAAAATTGGCTTTAGGTGACGTTACCAAAATACAAAAGGGTATTATCTGGGGAGAAGTGGGATGAGGAACTGGCCTACTCCAACCTACACCAGGGACACATGCTAACAGTGGAAGAGGTTTATGTACATCTATTGGCTGGTGGGTACCTGCCTTAAAGCCCAGTTGTAAAGAAAACCAACATCTGCTGAATACGAAAACCACCAAAGAGAAAAACAGGAACTGGATGCACTCAAGTTTATTCTGGTACCTCGGCTTCTACAGCCTTCAAAGGAATAACCTTTCCACAGCAAATGCATCTTTTTATATACAAATTTCCTTGATTAATTAATTGAATAATTGTACAATTACATCATTCACAGTGTTTCAGAAAAAGGGACCATACACTTAAATACTGATGCATAGACAAAAGGGAATATTTATACAAAGACAAAGTGTATAATACATAAAAGCAAAGTTTTAAATAAATACCAATGCCTCAAAACTCAAATAGTCAGGTTCATTTCCAAATTTAAGCCTTTGGTTTTAAGGTACCAAAATTTAAAATGAACATACTTTCCAATTTTAACAGCTTCTGTAAAAAATTCCCAGTATTATAAGTATCAGGTCTGGCCAATGCACAAAAGAACAAGGTATCCAATTCCCCATTATGTGAATTGTTGAAATGCTCAGAAACTGGGCTTTCCATCCTGCCATTTCTAATATCACCCATGTGTTCCCTAATCCTTAACTTTAACTGACGTTTAGTTTGCCCTATATAATATTTGGGTGGAGTACACCCACAACCAATTAAGTAAACCACCCCACAAGATTTACAATTAAATGTATCCAAAGCTTGATATTTTATGCTGTTTATGCAACTACCTGTCAAATTCATAACTTTTGAACAAATTCTACATTTACCACACTTGAACATACCTTTTTGGGATAAAATCCCATGCTGCATGTTCACCCTAACTTTTGATTTAAACTTCAACTTTTCTTTTAAATTAGCATACCTACCATATGAAAAATATACTCTATTGGGAAATAAATGGCCTATTTCATCATTCTGACAAACAATCGGCCAAAGAAAATCTACTATGTCCTTCAAAATGGGAGAGAATAACGAATACTTGTTAACTAAAAAAATTTTACTCTCATCATTCAAAAGGAATTTATTCACCCTGTTGTCATAAGTTTTATGCTTATTCCTTATGAAAGAATCAGGACTAAGTAGTCTATCACTGCTATTCTTTATGGAAATCTCAGAATAACCTCTTTCCAAAAGCCTATTTCCAACCATCTTGAATTCAAAATCCAACAACTTAATATCTGAAGTATGCTCAAAGGTGCGTTTAAACTCCCCATAAGGAAGTGCTTCAATTAGATGTTTTGGGTGAGCACTGGCTGCATGTAGAAAATTGTTAGTTGCAGTAACTTTTCTGTGAGGTCTATATTGCACTTTATTATTAGAATCCACATATAATAGAATATCTAAGAACGGAATAGTACTTTTATTCAAAACATAAGTGAATTCAAGACCAAATCTATTATTACGTAAACTGGCAACAAAACCATCAAATTCTATAATACTGCCAGTACATACAAAAATCAAATCATCAATATATCTATAATAAAGTGCAACATTTTTCTGAAAAAATTCCAGCCTATACAGAAAGTTAATTTCAAAAAAGGACATAAATAGTATCGCATAACTTGGGGCGAAATTAGCACCCATTGCGGTGCCTTCTTTTTGCAAAAATAGCTTATCCTCACAACAAAAATAATTATGAGTCAATGCAAATTCTAACAGTGAAATAATAAAAAATAATAAATGAAGTACGTGGGCCCTCCCCCAAAATGTTGTAAATAGCCTCCAAACCAAATCTAGTTCTAATGCTTGTATAGAGGGCCTTAACATCCACGGTAGCCCAATATTAAAGCCCAATTGCCCTGGGTCAATAAGCTACTGCCATGTCATGTTCAGTTAACGAGCCTGGGTTATTGGGATAACTCAACCTCCAAAAAACTTAAACTAAAGACTGATGCACTTAATATGGGTTCACTAAGGGCAGTGCAGAAAAGTCTCTTGAGGGGAACAATGCTCTAGAAATGGTGTGCAGTTTTGACAGAATCATAGTAATCCGTTTCCAATGAAATTATAGAGCAGTATTCATTATCTGAATGTATACCCTGCATGGTTTGCTGTGCTATGCAATGAAATGATTTAGGTAGAATAATAATATAAGATATAAGAAATATGTGTGCAGAATTATTGTAATATATACATATGCTACTAAAAAATAAAAGAGGCAATATTAAAAAATAATCTTAAACTATGAATAAGTGACTATGGAAATAATATTAGTGGGAGATTTTAACTATGATTTAAGAAAAAAGTAATAAAGAAGGGGATGATGTTAAGAGGGTATATGAAATAATGAAAAGTGGAAAGTTTTATAAATATATATATATATATATATATATATATATATATATATGGAGTAATAAAGATTGGACTTATAAATGAATTGAGATTAAAAAACAGAGACTGATTATTTTGTAATATCTGATAGTTTAAAAATGATAAAAGAAAAAACAGAGGAAACAGTTTTTTCAGATTTGGCTATATGGGTAGAAGTAAAGGAAAAGAAAGAACATACAAGGTTGGGCAAAGGAATTAAAAGACTGAATGAGAAATATTTGGATGAAAGAGATTGAAAGGAAATTCATCAATTTTGGAAATATGTGGAAATAAGAATATTCTATGAAAACCCAATTGACTGGTGGATACATTTTAAAGAAAAATATAAAAATATTTCTTAAAATGCCAAGTGATGAGAAAAATGAAAGAAAATCAAAAATATATAAGTTAAGCCAGAAATTATTTAGAGAAATAATAAAAACTTTTATGAAAAGGAAAAAGAAATATATGAAATGAACCAAGAGAAGAAGAGGAGTATGTTATATAAGCAATGGTATTTTTACAAGGAAAAAAAGAAGTGGCTCCATATTCAAGTAACATAATGAGAGAAAATGAAAGGATAATCAGGGATTTCAAATATAATAAAAGGGAAAGAGTGAATACACAAGAAAAACATGTGAGGTAATAAAGCAGTATATAAAATACATTTAGGAAGAGAGAGTAAAGTAAAAGAGAGGCAAATATGGAAAATAAAGTAAAGAAGAATATGAGGTTATGGAGACAAATATAAATATAGGAGAGTTTGATGAAATGTTAAAAGATGTAGATATGGAGAACTCTACAGGAATGGATGGAATTGATTATTATATGTATCATAACAGAATGGCAGAAAGTATATTTTGTGGGAGTACTGAATGAAAAGTTAGAAAAAGGGATAGCTAAAAAAGTAATATGTACCCAGGCCATGAAAATAATATGAACAAACAGAAAAAAAGAGGATATTAGAAATTGGAGACCAACAGTATTAAACAATATGAATTACAATATATTTATGAGAATAATAGGGAGATGGTTAGAAAAAGGTGTGGCCATGTTAATGGAGTTTATGATTTTTGGGAAAAAAGGGAAAGGAAGTCAATATTTATTATGAATACTAAGTGAGGTGATAGATGAGATTTTAAATAAAAAAGTGGAAACTAAAAAAATGGTGGGACATGTGAGTACAGCATTTGATAGAACACAATACAAGGAATTATGAAGTATATTAAGAGATTATAATGTAAGTCTTAAAATAATAAAAAGTTATAACATCAGTATATGAGAATAATAATGTAAAAAAAAAATATTAAATGGATGGTTAGGTGAAGAAGTAGAATAGAGTGTGGGATAAGCCAGGGTTGTCCATCAATAAGTATCTTATTTGCATTAGTTATGAATGTGATTGTAAATGGAATGAATAGAGAATTGAAAATGGCAAAGTATAGGATGGTAGAGGGAGTATATGTCCCAATTATTCTTACTTATGCAGCTGATATTTTAACTACTAAGAATTAAAAATGGATGGAACAACGAATTAAGTATTTAAATATGCTTAGCTTAAGTACAAAGAAAGACAAAAGTAAAGGAATCAGATTTTTGGGTGAATTCAAAGGTATTCACTTTAATGATGAAGAGACAAATATTTTAGAAATAACATTTGGGACAAATATGAAGATGGAAATAGAATGAGAGAGACTTGTATAGAGGTTGAAAGAAAAAAAAAATATATATATGTATATGGTTTCACTTCATAATACTGAAATATCAAAACACTGAAAATGAGAAAACTTCATAATATGGAAACTCAAAATACTGAAAATCAAAATCCTGAAAACTAAAAATCCTGAATGTCAAAATACTGAAAACAGATAAGATACATATTCTGAATGAACAACAAAAGCCTAATTACATTCCTTCAAATATAAGCAGGGGGCAAGCACAATCTTAGAGTTGATATATATAAGTAGCAGGGGTGTAGGGTGGTGCAGCCCCCCACATGGGGGTGCAGGGTGACTTGCCCCCCTGCTTATACTTGGTGGAAAGTAATATGATTTATCTTGTTTAAACTCACTATATGTATGCTGTGTGTTTTCAGTATTTTGAGTTTCAGTATTTTGAGTTTTCAGGATTTTGAACGTTCAGGATTTTGGTTTCAGTGTTCTGACTTTCAGTATTGTGATATTTCAATATTATGAAGTGAAACCATATATATATATATATATATATATATATATATATATATATGTGTGTGTATATATATATATATATATATATATATATATATATATATATATATATGAGATCATACAGATTGTCATATAAGAAAAAGTATATTTAATAAATTCTATTATTTTGGGTAAGATAGCCTATTTGGCAAGTGTAGCTATGATCCTATTTCAGTATGAAAAAGAATTGTTTTTGATTATATTTTAATTTATATAGGGGAACAAGGCTAAATCCTATAAGGCGAGGAATTTTGTGCATCAAGGAAGGAGGAGGAGGAGGACTAGGGTTAATCAATTCTATAGCTCATGCAACTTCTTTGAAACTGTATAAAATATTGATATGATTAAAATAAGAAAATAGGAATATAGTAAATTATATAAATGAAATTCAAGACATTTGGGAAAGATTAAGATGTGGGAAAAGATGGAAGAGTAATGTAAATTATGATATTAAAGAATATCAGAATAAGATATTATTATGGAAATTGAAAACAGAAAATTTAGAAAACAACAAAAATGGTACTTAAATATAATGAAAGAACACTATTATATTTATCCTTGGCGATATTTAGAAAATGAAAAATTAAATGCAATTAAATGCAATTAAAACAAGTTTATATTTAGGAAAAAGATATATGAATGTAAAGATTTCATGTGGAGATTAATAACAAGTAAATTGCTTGTTAAAGCAAATATGTCTAATAAAAGGACTCAAGAGAGGATATGCAATTATTGTGGGGAAGTTGGGAGAATGGAACATGTTTTTTTGACTTGAGTAAGAAAATTGTGGGAGAAATCATGTAAAATTGACATACTGGATGATTTTAAAACTGTAAATGACAAACCTGAATATGGTAGAATGTGGGTACTACGGTAACAAAAGAAAAAAAGGTTGTCAATGAAATTGATAAACTAGTTTACATTTTAGGGGTGATTTGGAGTGAAAGACTGAATGAAATAAAATATAATAGGAAAAAGTAATCTGAAATTTTGAAGAAGATATATTTTTGGTTGCAGAAAAAACAGTGTGGTTGAAATATATGAAGTATATTATGTTGTAATGTACAATGCAATCAGCTGTAACTAATGTATATAATGTAAATAGTATATATAAGATGTTATAATTAATGAAGAACCACTACTCATTATGGCACTCATAGTGCATGCAGCTATTGAGTGACTGTGTCTGTTCCATTCCTGTCGCAGTGGTGGTTGGGAGACCAGTACAAAAACATGGTGGACAACTGCAACAGAGTTGAAGTGAATTCTGACACTGAGTTGCTGTTTGTAGAAAAGGAAAAAACAGAGTTTGTGAAGGAGATGAAAGAAAGAGAATGCATTCAAGATATAGAGGATTTGTTCCAAAGGGAGCCATTTGAGGAGTCAAGATAAGAAGATGGAGATGAAGGGATTGTAATTACAATCCTCCAGTCAAGAGGGTTGTAGGATAATGTATTAAAGCACTCAGCGGAACAGAATTATCTGGAAACGGGGAAAGAACTACTGTGGGGTGATGTCATGGAAAGAATACACCAGGAGGAAGAAAAGAAAATGCAGAAAAATAATTTGCAGAGGTTGCTGGTGAGCAAAAAAAAAAGTCAGAAGGGAGATGATGACCGATGAAGCAGAAAAAAGAAAGTTTGTTGTAAGAATTCAAAGTGTCGAACAAAAGCCAGTGGATTTATAGAAGGGGCATTTGGATCTGAAATTGATTATTTTGCATCACTGATCAGCTTGGTGGAGGCAGCTGGTGATACATTTCTGATGCTTTTTGAGCAGACCATTGTGCAATATGGATGAATTGATGGAAGAAAGGGAATATATTAAAATAGGGACATGAATAAAATGAGTACATATGCCATTATTGTTTAAAACTGAGTGGAAGGTATTGCAGTTATTGAAGGATCATATAACCATGAAAGACTGCTGTGAAAACTGGTCTGCTGGTTGGAGGAATTTCAAAAAAAGTTTAAGTGTTTTTTCAATGGCAGGATAATCTAAAAAAGGAAGAGCAAGTGAAGTATGAGAAAATGTACATAATTGCATAAGATAATTTAGTGACTAGTACAAGAGAGTATTACAATATTGAAAAAAAGAATATATAAAGAAAATTGAGAAAAAAAGAAGGCATTAGCCTTTAGGCAGAGATATTATTTACAAGGGAGAGGGGAGGAGATATCTGCATATTTGGGTAAAATAGTAAAGGAGGATATTAATATAATGGTGGAAATGAAGAATGTAAAAGGAGAGGTAAAAAGAATAATGCAACTTACGGGTATTGTATTAGAGCACATTGAAAATGTGTGCAAGTGTAAAAAGAAGGAAAATAAGAGAGAATGGAAAGGAAAAAATTCCAGGAGGAGTTAGGGAATACTTTGAAAAATAAATTACTATTAGTGAATTGGATGAAGTACTTAAGGATGTAAATGTTGGTTTGGTATCAGGCCCAGATGTTATATGGTATGGAACAAGAAATTAATGGATTGACAAACAGAGTATTTTGTAAATGTACAAAATGAATGGTTGAGGGAAGGGATTGTTTATAAAGAACTATGTAGTAGGAAATTAAAACGTATTTGGAAGAAAGACGAGAAGGATGAAAAAACATGGAGCCCCATCACATTAAATTACAAAGATTATAAATAATTTGTGAGAATAATAAATGGGAGAATGGAAGGAAGGATGAGGGATATTATGGAAAAAAGTATATATGGTATAAAAGGGAATAGATGTTATTGGTTATGAGAGAAGTTGTGGATGATATAAGTAAAAGGGAGGATGTGAAACTTATGGAAGTGATATTAGCAAAGCATTTGATACAGCAAGGCAGGATGCTTTGTGAGATGATAAGGAGAAGTATGGAATACATAGTAGAATTAGGAAAGTGTAAAATAATAGAGTGAATGGTTGGCTTAGTAAAGAAATATGCACAAAGTCTGCTATAAGAAAAGGGTGTACCAGGAGAGGAATATTGTTTACATTGGTAATGAATGTCATAGTGATTAAAGCAGTTTATAAAATGAAAGCTGCTAGGTATGTGATGCAAAAGAGATAGTGATTCTAGTAGTTTTTACATATACAGACAATATAGTTGGAGTTGTTAAGAACAAAATATTGATGAGGGAAGTGTTGGTCTGTCTTAATGGATATTAAAGAAATGGGAATGACACTGAATAAATATAAAAATATGGGTTTGGGTGGTGTAGTGAAAATTGGGAAGTGTGTATTTTTCAGTGAATGAAGTATCTTTGCTAGGGATAAAATATGGGGAAACAATGCAGTTATGATGCAGTTGGGAGGGTTTGAGAAGAAGAAACAAAAGAAATATGTCTTCCGTGGATGGCATATAGATTAGTATTCAAGAAAAAGGGTTTTCTGGTGAATTCTGTATTAATGGGGAATATTTATAGCATCCTAGAAAAATATGAAAAGGAAATTATGCAACTGATGTTTCCTTTCATATGGATTTCAAGATTAAACCCAGTGGAAAAAAAGGTGTGTTGTATATGAGTGAAGATGGAGGAGGACTGGGGTTACTAAACCCAGTTGTTCATTCTGCTTCTTTAAACATGCCTAGAGTATTAAAGTCGATAAAGAATGAGAATGAGAAATTAATAGTGAGAATGTTTAAATATAGGTACAAAAAAAATTTGGGACATAATGAGAATAAGAAAAAGAGAAAAAAGAATATGTAAATAATGAAATTAAAAATTATCAAGAAAAAATACTAAAAGCAAATAAAAATTGATAATATAGAGAAAGCTAGAAGGATGTGATATAACGTGATGAAACAATATTATGTAAATACATGGGAAAATTTACCAGAAGAAGTGATTAAAGCCATTAAAGGAAGGAAAAAGTGGTGTACCAAGATAGTAGAGCGCCAAAATTTCCTATGGAGACTTGTAATAAATAAGTTATCGGTAAAGGAGAAAATGCCATATAAAACGAAAGCTGAACGAGTGTGTTTATTTTGTGGGGAGGAAGAGAAAAGAGAGCATGTTTTTTTGAAATGTAAAAGAGTGATGAAACTGGAAAATGTGTGAAGAAATTTTTTTTAAGAATATTAGTGACAGACAATATAGATATAGGTTCATAGGTAGGTACAAGGCTAATTGGCCCGAGGGCCTACGTAAGCCTAGCCAACAAGGTTCCCTGGCTTACGCCACCCAAGAAAGTTATTTTCCTGTGCCACTGTCGAGCAGAGACACAGAAGTGATCCCTGGGGTGTATTTCCTATTTCCCATCCACTCATCAAGACTTTTCTTGAAGAGTGCTAATGAGAAGCTTTGTTTGATATAGACAGGTAGTTTGTTCGAGAGTATGGGAAGTCTTTGGGACAGGAATCTATCCCTTCAGCACGTCCTGTTTATTGTGGTGACAAGATTTAGGTCCCTAGAGCATGTAGCTCGGAGGGATTGGGATTTCTTTAGGTGTAGCATGTCCAACAGCTCTGGGTTTGACATAGCTTTATATGTTAGGCAGAGATCACCTTGGAGTAGGTGATATGCTATGGAGTAAAGCTGGAGTTTTATGAGACGGTCAGTGTAGAGCATCTGTTTGAGGCCAGTAATCCTCTTTGTGAGGTACTTTTGTGGCCTTTCCAGTTGCTGCAGATGTCTTTTGAGGTACATTCCAAAAGGGGCATTGTACTCTATAATGGGTCTAATGAGTGTCGAGTAGAGGGGGACAATGACCTCTTTTTTCCTGGACGAGAACCCTTTTATGATGAGGTGTGCCACATAGGACTTCCTGACTACTGTGGTGATGTGACTATCAAAGGACAGACTACTGTCCACCTGGGTCCCAAGGTCTCTTATCACACATTCTGTGTTAAGTAGACTGCTATCTATGTAGTAGTTCATGGTTACAGAGTTTTTACCAAAGGGGATGACAATGCACTTTTTGGCATTGAGCTTGGGGCCATGACTCTGACAATAGGCATCTGTCTCAGCGAGGCCCTTCTGTGGGATTTCCACATCATTTGGGGACTCAACTATGGCTCCTAGTTTGCAGTCATCAGCGAACTGCATTAGCCAGAGGCCTTCTGTGTTAGCCTGTACTTCAGAGAAGTAGATACTAAACAGTTATATAGAGATATTATAAGCACTAGAAGAGAGAATATGTGTGTAGATAAAAAATGATTTTATGTAATATGGGTTATTTGGAGCGAAAGACTGAATGACATTTTGTTTAATGGGAAATGGATTTTGGCAGATGTATTGTAAAAAATTAGATTATGGTTGTGGAAAAAAGAAGGGAGGATCAGTTATGTAAGAATAACAATGAGGATGTTATAAGAAAAATGATAAATAGTAACAAAAAATAGAAATGTGTATATATGTGCCCGTACATACTTATATTATGCCCATGTGTAAATAATGTCATATATGTTGTGTTAAATAAAGGACCCCTGCTCTTTTTGATATGTACTGTGGGATCTTTTACATCTACCTGAGTTAGGTGCTGGGGCATCTTTTACATCTACCTGAGTAACGCCAAGTCAATTAGATGGGACCTTGATTTAATGTCACATCAGAAGGATGACACACTCAGGAGTGCAGCACCCCCTTTATGCTGCACTGCTGTGCCATTAATCTATCTACGTGGTGTGGGAATGGAATCCACAGCTTTTTGCAACAAAGGCTACCTGCTATGCCACTGACATTCCAGTTTTTGCAATGTGGTATGCTGTGAGTGTCCAGTGGTCACATGATTTGAGTAGCCAATTCAGTGGTTGTCTTCAGTGCCGAGCTACCCAAATTGTCTAATTTGGGTCTACAGATACACAAAGGAAAACATGCAGTTTTAAGAAAGAAGACAGGTATTAATCATGACCATGAAGTGTTTGGTGAGAGAAAAGGGCAAAAACAGTCCTCATTTTGTGGTAATATAGACAAAAGGAAGAAGCAGTGGCTAGCCAGGGCTTAGGAAGAGATGAATATGTTATTAAATGCCAGCCTGGACAAACAACCAGGGTAATATCAGAAAAAAATGATGCCAACAATGACTGAGCATCTGTCAGGCATAGCAGGATAATGCACTGATTATGTCTTGGGTGACTAGAGCTTGAATAGAGGTGTCACACACTCAGGAATTCACAGAGGGGATGAGAGTGAACAGCTGCTGCCTGCTCACACATTCTGTGGTGAAGGAGGTGGTCTGGGTTTGCCACATGGGTGACACTTATCATGTCAGATTTAGTAGAGGGCTGTTTCAGCTTTTCCTTGGAAATAAAAGATATGCAGTTATGCAATTTGAGCAGTTTAGTATAGTAGGAAGGAGCTATAAGACTGAGTTATAAGACTGATGGTAGTACAGCAAGAGCTAGAGTATGTGTTATGCAATGGCTAGGCAGTTGTCAGAAACAGTGTGCCCTTATGTTGTCTCTCTGGGTGGGCTTTTTTCTCCCCACTGCATTATCTTACGGCTCCCTACCCAGGACCCCATGTCCATCAGCCAGTCTAATGACCATTTCCTAATAGGGCTAGAGCTGGCATGGCTCTTAAGGGTCTTCTGGGGATGCATCAGTTGTTTGAGCCACTAACTGACCCTCAGTCAGTGAGGCCATACTCGGAGCTTTATACCTTCAAGTCGACAGAGTGATCTCATGTGGTTATCTTGAGGAAAAGGAGTTTTGATCACCAGAACAAGACAAGGAAGGCTTGTCTCTGGAGCTGAACTGCAGAACATTCCTACTTTCATGAAAAAGTGCGAGAGAAATGTAAAGTGGCCAGTGGATGGCATTTCTGCTGTAGTGGGAATGGCAGACTGTAATGACTGGTATTTGGGTAGTGCACCTTCAAAGGAACTGACACAGGAAAACTGCAGTACTGAATTCTTAAGGACTTGTTTATATGTATGATTATTCAGACATGCACATTGCATTGTGGCTTGCAGGAGATGGGAATAGGTAGCCACTGCCTACTGGCCTATTATGGGATGAGGGAGGTGGTTCTGGTTTGCCACATGGATAACACCTAACAAATAAACTTCCTCTTGGCAAACCTCATGTAAAACTCCTCCTTTATGCTAGTGGAATGGTTATCTGTGGATCCACCCTTCCCACAATATTATCCATAAACAACCTCATTATGACCTTGTATGACTAAGTAGCTGGCTTTGTCATAAAAAAGTTCGCTTCAACCATAAAAAATGACAAGTCAGTGTCTAAAGAGCGTTTGTTGGCAGGAAAAACATGGGGTTAAAAATCATAAATGATTATAGTAAAGGAAATTTTTCTAGAAATTGTTGATATAGAATAAATAAATGTTGTTCTCTGTAATATTTATGATATAACCAATAAATTAATTTATTAGCCAGTGTGGTATATGAGAGAGGAGCAGGTTTGGCAAAAAGGAATCATTTTTGAAATTCACATTGTTGGCATCCCTCCCACGAGAAATAATCACGGTAAACAAAAAGCAATAATTAAATAAAATACATGCATACACACACACACACACACACACACACACACACACACACACACACACACACACACACACACACACACACACACACACACACAAGGGCACAGTGTAACTGATTGTGATATACTCTACTTTTAGAACCTGTAGCTGTATGGATTGCCTCTTTCTCTAGAGGTTATATATGGCTAAACAACACACTCATACTACACCAGAAAAAGTAGAAATACTAGAGATAGATTTTTTAGGGTTATGGGACTCTGGTAAGTAAATCCACAGAGAGTGGTGCTGGCTGGGGGGTGGGGTGGTCAACATGAATAAGAAAGGGAAATCAGGAACTTAGACGTCCTCAGGGTAGCACAGCATGGGCCCTAACCATGAGCTGGTTGGCTTTGTTGTGGGACCAGAAAGAATGTACACTTACATTCAAAATGTAGGGTTCAATACAGTATGCAATAAAGAAAACATTTCTGGAAACAAATAAGTGACATGAATAAATATTGTTTAATGTAAGAGTTATCATATTATCAATAAGCCAATAAATATGAACCAGAATTTAATTGAAAACTGTGGGAGCTGTCAACAATGTGGTATTATTACAATCCTTTATACAAATACTTCCAGAAACAAAGAGAAGTTTAAACTCTCACATTTTTGGAACTGAATGCAAATCGAATTACTTAAAAGACGTAAATTATACAGAATCTCAAAAGACAAATGTTTCACCAGAACACATGCTTTCAAAATGATTATTTTATTCGGGCATCATTAATTAACATGAAACTGCACTCACTGGAAGCAGTCCTCACCTTGGAAGATGCAGACAGTTGTGCAGTCATGGAGACCTGGATCAAGAGTGTGGAGAGCACCCCAGCCATACCAAATTACACCTCCTTCCACACATTCAGACCACAAACTGAAGGTGTGAAAACTAAAGGAGGCAGTGTATCAATATTCATTAAAGACAAATACACCTCCAGATTTTAAACAGTATGATTCCCTGGAGATACTTCAGGTACAATTAACCATTGTTAGGACACCTAATCAAGTCATTGCCAGGTACAGGACCCCCTCCATGAATCAGGACACCCACTCTGCCAATTTGGATCTACTTGGGTCTATCAAGATACATCCAAACACCATGGTTTTGTGTGATTAACTACCCATCCATTGACTGGGTAAATTGCTCATGCTCAAACTCACTTGCCCAATGGTTCTTCGACTTTAACTCCAGTGCCCTGGACAAGCTGGTTGACACCCCCACAAGGGGTGCTAATATCCTAGATCTGGTTCTTATCAATATAGGGGACCACTGTATCACCCCCACTGTGAGGGCATTGACTTGGCCATACCTGATAGGACCAAAACAAATTCTTCAAGAAGATCAAACCTGACTGGTGGACAACTGCCATTAACAGGCTTTACAACAAGAGGAAATTGCTGTCTGAGTAAGAGGGTGCGAGCCCTAAACTGGAAACGCTCCCTCCTCAGCTTAAACAAACAAATAACACTTCTTGTAAAGTCCTCAGATGCAAACTACAAATCCAAATTAGCTTTCTCGACAACCATAAGGCATTCTTTAGATACATCCATAACCTACAAGGAAAGGCCCAGATTTGTGCTGAACTAGTAGTTAATGATACAGCATAGACTGAGCCTGTGGATATAGCTAACCTGTTGGCCGACAGATTCTGTGAAAACTACACTCCCCTGTCCCCACCACATGTATCCCTTGACATTCCTACCATCTGTCCCCTACCTTGTACCTTTGAAGAGTAGGTCATAAACACCCTCTCTAAGGCCAAAAACACAGCATC
The DNA here is from genome assembly GCF_019279795.1 of Protopterus annectens. NCBI lineage: Eukaryota > Metazoa > Chordata > Ceratodontiformes > Protopteridae > Protopterus > Protopterus annectens. The sequence goes on along the minus strand of NC_056743.1, from coordinate 517,861,019 downwards.
TATGTGACCTACATGGGCTCCAACACGAATTAGCAACATCACTTGGTACTCTTTTCATTCATAGTCAAAGCACCGGCTTTGCCCCAGCTGGATGGAAAATAGCCACTGTTATTCCTTTGCACAAAGCTGGTGCTTCCATTGACCCCAGGATCTACAAATAATATTAGCCTGACTAGCCTTATCTGCAAGGCCATGGAATGAATCACCATGGACCTTATCAACACGGCTACAGGTAATCTTCAAACACTTGACTCTACTCTGTTTGGATTTGTCAAAGGGAGATCATGCCCGTTAAACCTGGTGGACTTCTTCCAAACAGTCACCAAGGCCCTGGATGAGGAGAAATATGTGTATACAGCCTATTTAAACATAGCAAAGGCTTTTGACACTATCCCCCACTCAGGCATCATTGTCAAACTCACCCAGCTTGGTATCAACCCTTATATCAGTAGATGGGTCGCCAACTGGCTCACTGATAGAACACATATAATCAAAGTAAGGGAATCCACTTCCAACAGCAGACCTATAACCAGTGGTGTTCTACAGGGATCAGTACTGGGACCTTTACTGTCTGGAATCTATTTCTCGAAAGTACAAACAAAAACTAAAGGTCTGTGGCTGACAAAGTTTGCTGATGACTGCAAACTGGGAGTGGTCACAGAATCTCCCAATGATGTCAACATCCTACAAGAGAGTCTTACACAAACAAATGATTGGTGCCAAAATCATGGCCATAAACTAAATGCAAAAAAATGCATTATCATCCCTTTCAGTAACAGCGATGTTCCTGCTAACTACCACATCAACAACAACACCCTAATTACACACACAGTGGTGAGAGACCTGGGCACACAGTTTGAAAGCAACCTTACCTTTTGATCACCACAGTGGTAATAAAAGCATTCTATATTGCCCAACTCATAATTAAGGGCATTACCTCCAGAAAAAAAGAATTTATAATCTCCCTGCACTCTTCTCTCATCAGGCCAATAATTGAGTACGCCTCTTTTGGTATGTAGCTTTCCAAGCACCTGTAGCAATTGGAGAGAACACAACGGCTCCTCACAAGAAAATTTAAGGTCTTCAGCCTCTTTCCTATGTGGATTATTTGAATTCACTGAATTTATTCTGTTTCACACAGGCTACTCAGAGGCGATCTCTGTCTTGCATATAAGGCATTCTCTGAATCTGCTTTATTGGAAATGCTGCGTATCCACAACTGAAATGGTGCATGGGTTACTTGCTCTAAAGACCTTAACTTGGTATGTGACATTAATAGAATTGGCTGGAGGAACAGATTTGCCTCCCAGAGGTTATCACACCTTTGGAACAGACTCCCATTTCAGGTCAAACAGAGGACCTCATTGGCCCTCTTCAAATGCAATCTGGACAACTGGATGGATAACCGTAAATTCACACCGGGGGGTTCCACTTATGCCCCTGTTGAACAGGAACACTAGGTGCTGATTTTGGAAATAAGGGGCAGAACTTGGCTGGCTTGTAAGGCCCCTAGGGCCATCAGCCTAGTAACTTTGTATAATCCTGTTCATAGCTGCTGTTATATTATTATAGATCATGTTACAGGTGGTAATAGATCTGTTTTCAACATATGCATGCTGATATATGGTTTCAAGTCCCAACCTTTCCAGTTCTGACAACAAATTATCCAATATTACCTTCTCCATTATTTTTCCACAACATGAAGGTATAGACGTAAGGGTCTATATGACACTGGGTTTGTCCTTCTCCCCTTTCCCTTAAAGAGAGGTTTAATAAACACATGTCTCCAATCTTGAGGAATCTCTCCATATTTAAATGACCTAGTAAATAACAGATATAATGGTATCTCCTTTTTTAATTTCTCCAAGTCTTTTAGGTTTCTAATACCATGATGGGAATGGACACCATTCCTAAGTCAAAGTACGATTAAAGTTCATGAAATTAGTATTGTTTCAATCTTTCTCAGCCAAAAGTGCTCTTTGCAGCACCTGCCATGTGCCCAGTAATGTCTCCACCTGCAATTCATATGGAGTTACATGTATTGGTAACATATCTAAGTAAGACTGTAGATTCATTTTTCTAAGACCTGTTGCTTCTACTACTATTGGAACTGTCTGGATATCTTTCTTAAGCACTGGTCTCATTTCGGCCTACATATCCTGATAGTTTATGATCTTGTGTCTCTCTGTAAGCAAGAAACTATAGTCACTGGGTGTGGCGATTTTAATGATCAATGCTACTTTTATCTTCTTTTCATGGACCACTATATCCAGTTTTCTAGCATCTATCTTCTGAACTGTTGGTAATGTGTGATTCCATCTGATGCAAACTTCACCATTTTCTATGATGCTTTGTGGTTCATGTTTCCAGTGTTTTGCAGCCACTTCAATACCATAATGTTTGCACTAATCCCTAGTGCAACAGTTTTACCACATTATTATGCTTTTCAGTATACAGTCTGTCTGCTATTAATATGTCACACCTAGCAATGAGGTGTGTGACTGTTTCCAATTTGGTTTTACAAAACCTACATTTGCCTGTTTCTCCCACATGTTCAACAGACTTTGTAAGCCAGTGTGTACATAGCCTACTATCTTCAGCCACCAATATTAACCTTTCATCTCTTGGTTTGGATTTGCTTCTCATTAACCATTCCTACATTTGTTCTGATCAACACAAGGTTCTTCCAGAAGTTTTCTATACTTGCAACTATGAATATTTATGCACAATCAGTTGCTGCATGATTTTTATCTACTTCTGGTTTGATTTCCATTCCTGCTTTACGGTGATATGCTTCTGCTAGATTAAGCAGAGAAGTCATCTTAGATTTATTCTCCTCATGTTTCAAAACCTTCACTACATTTGGGTCTTGTGAGGTCAGCAGAGATATGTGGATTCCCACAATTGCGATAGCTAGTATAAGATCTTGCTGAAGTGTTCTCAGGTCATTATTACTTATTCTTTCTCCTTCTAGTCCCTTTGTTTGGATCCAGTTTGTATAAATACTTTTCAATATAATCTATTTTTATTCCAGTAACTGAGTTTACCTGGGTATCACTAGAACAAGTTATCACCCCCTTTGTGGAGCCACACTCTCTTGCATAAGATTTTGTAAATACATCTATAATCTGTTGTGTCTGAGAATAAATTTTAGAATATACACAAAGTTTACCAATTAGTATATTGTTACTCCTGCCACATCATGTGCATCTATAAAACAGTTTCCTATTATGCTCAATATCTTTATATAATTTTTTTTAAAAAACATACAGGAAAAGAGCAAAATCCAGCTAATGAAATGAAGTATGAGCAAAAAAAAAAATGGTCAGGCAGTCAGTGTATAAAAACAGAACTTTAATATAAAGAATACCAAAAACAGGCCAAAGATAAGCGCTTTCACACCTACACAGGTACTTCATCAGATCTATCATCTGATCTGATCAAGTACCCTGTGTAGGTACGAAAGCGCTTATCTTTGGTCTGTTTTTTTTTTTATTTATATTAAAGTTCTGTTTTTATATACTGACTGCCTGACTAGTTATTGCTTTGTTGATCTTTATATAAACTTTGATGGTATCACCAGGCCGTACTGCATAAAACATAGCTTTAATAAAATCAGTAAAAACATGCGATAAGCACTTTTGGATTATGACTAAGCCTTCCTCAGATCTAACAATACCTAAAGCAATTGAAATTAAATAAGTCGATCCAGACCAATCAAATATTCTACTGAGGGACACTGCCCTATCAATAACCAATCAAGAATCTCAGAGCAATCTTTTCTCTATTAACAATAAATGAATGGTTGAAAGTCAATCAAATATTCAGCTTAAGGACACTGTCTTCTCATTAACCAATCAAAATCTTCTCATTAATTTCCCTCCCTTAAGCGCTATTTTTATAGATAAATTCACATTTTCGTTACTTGCAGTGCCATAAAGTAAAAAAGATGGCATGGATTATCACTGATATGTTTGGACAGCAGATTTTTAAGATCCTTTAGCCTAATATCACTAGTGTGCTTCCCTATCTACTCCTTATATAATGTCTTTCCAACATAAAAATTCAAGTACTGATTGCAAAGTGCCATATAAACTAAGTGCTTAGTTTTACAATCTGCATATGCATCATGTTTATATTTTCTGCCAGTACATGGATGTACAAATTTATTATGTGTCAAAATATACTTGCAATAAGTACAAAATTTACATGGCAATGTACCAACTTTATTAATAATGGCGGGTGGTCATATCTATTAAAAGGATACCATAAAATTGCTTCAAGTTCTTATTTCTTTTGAATATAAAACAAGAAGGATCACCTACTATATTTCTTAATGCAGGTTCAGATGTAAAAATCTTCCAGTTAGATCTAATAATGTCACATATATATCCTGTATCACTAGCATAAGTCAAGGTGATCCTTTTGTTTGTGTCCAATAAACTGACTGATTTAACATTGTTTACAGTAGTATCATTTTGTACGCCCAAGCTGTCTGTTCTACTGGAACACTTAAAGAATGATGGAGCTACATTCCTCCTTCCAGAAACATCAGCTATCCCTTTTTCTATTTCTTTCCTTTCATAACCTCCAAAAATGAGGTATGATTTCATATTCAATACAGCAATTTCATAGTCATCTCTTGCATAATCTGGATGTTCTATGTAGTTGATTTTTAATTATATGGCTGAAAGTAGATGGAGGATGCATACTGTGTCTATTTAGCAGATTATTCTTCTTGCATTCTTTCCTGTGAATATTTGTATTAAAATTCAGCTCCTTAGCAATGGAGACTGTTACAGTAATGAAATGTATTTGATCTGAGGAACATTTTAAACTGAATTTTAGAAAATATTTAGTACCTTCCATATATGCTACAAAATCTTTAAGCTTCTCTTCTGTTTCTGTCCATATCAAATAAATATAGGTTCATAGGTTGGTACTAGGCTATCGACCCTAGGGCCTATACAAGCCTAGCCATAACAATTCCCTGGATATTTCTTTCCACAATATTTACTTCTCTGGACCCCTGTCTAGCAGGGCGACTGGCATGATCCCTGGGGTGAATTTCCTGTCTCCCATCCAATCATCAAGGTTCCTTTTGACAAAATGCTTATCGAATTTCAAATAACTTGCAAAAGAGTTATTTAATATAAAAGTGTCTTCCTAGTCAGCCATTACTATATTAGCATAGCTATTTGCACATGGTGTACCAATGGCGACACCCCATTTTTGCCAAAAAGTTTTGTCAATTAGAAAAACATCATTGTTCAGGATTAAATCAGTGAAGTAACTCTCCCTAACCATTAACCACAACTTTAGTCAAGTGGAAAAAAGAGCCGGCAAGTAAAAAAAATATATGTTTAATCAATCTTGCAAAATACATAAAATTAAACATGGATTAAGTGCTTTCATCTCACTTGGGACATGCCATCAGAATACAAAAATACAATTTCCACTCCCTTTATATCATCAGTGTCTCTCCTAATTAAATAATTAAACAACTTTAAATAATGAATTAATTGGGGTTGAAGGAACTTTTAAAGAAACACATGCACTATTTAGGCTGTTTGTTTCCCCAGAATTTCAAAAGAACTTTAACACAGTTGAAATACTTCAAAAAATGTTGTTGTGTCTTTCGGCTTTTCCCAGTTTGGGGTCGCCAGAGCAGAACTCCGGTCCACTAATGATTAGCAGTAGATTTTTTACGTGCCGAGTTGCCAGCTCTGACGCACAACCTTCAACGAAGGTACGCCCATTCACGCATGTCTCCACACAGAAGATGCTTTAGCTGAGAATCGAACAGGACAGCATTTATTTAAATAGAAAAATACTTTAAAATCCTTTAAACATAATAAACTAGCTCAAAATTCAGTGTACTAGCCAATTTTTCCATAAGAATGCAGTTAACATGTCATCTATAAAAATGTGAAGACAACAAATGCAATTTAATTTTGCATAACATGTTATTAATTGACAAAATCTATTTAGAGGAACTAATACACATGAAAACATTAAAAAATATATAAAAAAATACAAAATATAAATTAAAAGTATAGAAATATTCATAATCTTTTCTTAAAAATAATAAGTACATTTCTGCATTGGTAACTCCTAACTACTACTTACAAAACAATAAGGTCCCTTAAATGAAGAGAGAAAACTGACTTTAATGTGAGATGCTGAATTACTTCTTAAGCTCTGAAAAATTCTCCCTATTAACCCCTGAAATATGAAAACATATGTGTAAATATATTAAATAGATCAAGAATGGCAAGTTTGTTCATATTCTCAAGGCTCTTAGCTCAAGTGCTGATTGTAAAACAATACTGTCATTTAAACCAGGGGGAGCCTGCTCTTATCCAAAGTTGCCAAATTACTTGTTTATACTCTAGAAAAGTTTTCTAATCCCCCTCCCTGGGATCTGTCTCAACTATTTCTATAATTCCAAATTAAAAAATTGTGCTTATATATTCTTTTTCCTTAATGTCTTCTCTGTTTTGCCTATATAAAATCCATTGCACCCAGAGCATTTAGCCAAATAAATGCCTATTGTGCTACAAGTTGCCATTCTTAAAAGTGACTTTGGAATTTATATTGTTATTCAAAATAATGTTTTCTCCTTCAAATATCCAGGGGCATTGTTTACAGGCTTCAAACTTTTTAGTACCCATTTTGGGATTTCCATCCCTCATACACTTAGTTCCCTCAAGTAGTTTCCTAAAATTAAGTAATGTTTTGTTACATAATATCAGTCCCTTATCCATCACTTTACCTAATTCATTACTGCCCTTCAAAAATTTCCAGTTGTTTTTATAATGTTTTTAATATCAGCCACATCACTGTAAGCCACAATGGAAGCCCTATCAAAGCATGTGCTCTATCCTGAAGTTTACTTTCCTTCTTAGCCACATTCCCTTCTTCTCCTAATAAGAGTTTAAATTTCATTCCCCATGAATTTGTTACCTCAACAATAATTTCCTGAAGCATGGGTTCAGGATATCCCCTCTCAATAAACATCTTCTTAAGTGTATTCACTTTCTCTTCAAAGGCATTAAAACCTGAGGTCATGCTTGCAATCCTATTAAATTGGCCCTTAAAAAGGTACTTGTTAAGTGCAAAAGGATGTAAGCTAGCAAAATGCAAACAGAAATTAGGAAAAGTTGGTTTCCTAAAAATTCTTGTTTTGAAACTAAACCCACTTTGCTTTACTTGGACAACTAAATAATTGATAATTCCTTTTAAAAGTAAAGGTAAATTTAAAAAACAGAATATAATTGTGCATAAATTCAATAAACTCATTAACTGCATCTTCCTAGCCGGTCCACAAAATAAATATGTTATCTAAAAATCTTAGATAACACCTAATAAACTTAAAATATTCAGATGAAAAAATCTTATCTTTCTTCCAATTAACCATCACTGCATTTGTGTATATTGGGGCACAAGCGGCCACCACTGCTATGCCTTTCAGTTGTTTAAAAACTTCTCCCTCAAAATAAATAAAATTATTGTTTAGCACTAAATCTATTAGGTCCAATAAAATCTGAATACTATCAGCAGTTAAAAAGTAACATTTTATTAATGTATCAAGGAAGAACGATAGCCCCTCCTCCACTGGAATCTAGTTAAACAAATCTACAATGCCAATAGTTAAAAAAAACTATCTCAGGGCTCCAATTCTCTGGTGTCAACCTCCTCAAGAAGTTCCAAGAGTCTTTCAACAAATGGGGTTCTTGCTCATAAACTGGTTTTAATGCTGTATCTATAAAAATATCCAAAGGATGTGTTTTAGAGCCAGCAGCAGAAACAATAGGACTGGAGGGAGATTTAATCACATCTTTATGTACCTTGGGATCCCAAATATTAAAAAATTATAGACCTTCAGGGTTATTTTGTTTTCTATAAAAAGTTCATGTCTATTTGTCTACATACTAAATTGACCTAATTTCTTGAAACAGTAGTGTAACATTTTGAGATATGTAAAATGTTAGTCATTTCACAAACAATCAATTGTGTCACAGATCACTGCTCCCCCACCCTTGTCCAGTTTCATAATTCTAACTGATTTATCCTTAGTCAGGATGTTCAATAGTTTGGAATCATCCTTGCTTAAACTTGAACCTTCTTTTTTTTATTTTTACTTTTGTATAACTTACCTTTTCAAAAGTCACAGATCTTGGGTGTAAAGGTAAATTGCATATACTCTTCCTTGCAAATGTAATGTTTTTGTTAACTCTTTTTTTAACCACTTTGCCATCTTAGTCAAAAAATAGTATCAGATTTAATTTCCTTATATACAGTTTAAATTCCAAAATTATACCTGCTGTAACTGCTTGTCTGGCTGGTATAAATTTAAAACCTTTTTTCTAAAAGTGTAAAAAAAATCTGAAGTAATAGTTAAATGACTATAATTAAATATATTTAAACCCTTCCTTGTTAAAAGGATTCCCCCATTACTATATTCTACTGTTCACTTCTGACATTGGTGGTAAAATTGCCTCTATGGCCCATGTTCATATTCCTTTGTCATCTGTTTGAGGAGGTTTTAATGTTTTTTTTCTGTATAACTTGTGTGGCCCTGCATCCCTGATTTGTACCTGCCAATTCACTAGTCTTTCTGATCTCCTTAAAGGTGGAAAATCCTGATTATTGTCCATCTGATTAAGTTCAATAATGTGATGTTCACTATCATCTATACCCCTATGATTCCAATCCTCACTTTTCCCAAAACCCCTTCCATTAATAAATACTTTCTCACTATTGCTGTTACCACTGCCATAATCTGATGAAAAGAAATTAATTTTTAAATCGAGAGATACTTCTTTATTTTTATATTGCTCACTAACCCTGTAAAGTTTCGTACACTTTCTTTTGAAATTTGCATCACATTTTTATCAATCCTCGAAAAAACATTGAAAGACAAAGTCCTGTATTGCTCAAAAACCAAATCATTTTGAATAAAATTATTTCATTTTTCTGCTTCAGTAATAGGTTATTAATCACCCTATTGTTCCATTTTGTTATAAGTCTGATAACTTCAAATCCATGTTGATTGAATATCTTTAAAATTTCAAAATACATAGGGTCTGAACTATAATGAACATTTGCAAACTCAAAAATTCTCAACTCCTATAATACAATTCTCCTTTGCAGACATTGCTTTAGGTATAAATTATCCAGTTGCAACCTCCTGAGCTTTGAAAGCTTTTTTCAAAATAACTGATTAATTCCTTTAAATTAGAAATGTTGGCTTCATCAAAGGGTTGGTGAACTTATTCGTCTTCTATAAAAGAAAATGGAATTTGCAGTCAATTATTAAAAATAAAATTATTACTTCCATTAAAATTGTCTATGAAAATGTTATAAATACCAATTTGTCCATTAGCTCCATGGTTCTGTCAAATGCCAGATGCTATAGTCACATCATTTTTAATGACTGGGTGCAAAGGTCAGCTTTACAACCATCACTTAAGCTAAGACCCTTGAAAATATAAACAAAGTTACTAGTTTTGAACTATTTAATATACTTACACATATTTTCCCAAATTTCATGGGTTATGGGGAAAATTTGTCAGAGCTTACATAGTAATTCAGCATCTCAAGATTAAATCAGTTTTCCCTCTTAGTTTAAGGGACCTTATTTTTTTGGTAGTAGTAGTTAGGACTTACAAATACATAAATGTACTTATTTTTAAGAAAGATTATGAATATTTCTATACAATTTTTAATTACATTTTTTATATTTTTACGTATTATTTCTTAGCGTTTTCATGTGTATTAGTTCCTCTAAATAGACTTTATCAATTAATTACATTTTATTCAAAATTAGACTGTACTAGTTGTCCTCACATTTTTACAGATGAAATTTTAACTATTTTTTTATAAAAAAAAATAGCTAGTACGCTGAATTATGAGCTAGTTTATTATATTTAAAGCATTTTAAAGTATTTTAGTATTTAAATTAATTTTACCATTTTTTTAAAGTATTTCAAACTTTGTTAAAGTTATTTTGAAATTCTGAGGAAATGAACACCCAAGTAGTGTGTGTTTCTTTAAAAGTTCTTTTAACTCCATTTAATTCATTTTTTAAAGTTCTTTATTTAATTAGGTTTATAGGTGTGTACTAGGCTAATGGCCCTGGAGTCCTTACAAGCCTAGCCCATAGATGTGCACTGACATCGTGCCACCCAATGTTAGTTACCAGTGCCTCTATCAAGTAGAGCCACTGGAGTGATCCCCAGGGGGTGAATTTTCTATTTCCCATCCACTCATCAAGATTTCTCTTGAAGATGACCAGTGAGGTGCTCTGCTTGATGTGTATGGGTAGTTTATTCCAGAGCAAGGACAGTTTCTGGGTTATGAACCTGTCCCACCAGCATGTTCTGCTGATTGTGGTAATGAGGATGACGTCTCTCAAGCATGTGGTGGGGAGGGATTGGGATTTCTTTCGATGTAGCATTTCTAACAGAGCTGGGTCAGGCATGGCTTTGTAAGACAAGCAGAGATTGCCTCTTAGTAGATGATATGAGACAGAGAATAGCTGGAGTTTTTTTAGTCTGTCCATGTAGGACATGTATTTAAGGCCTAAGATCCTCTTTGTGAGGTACTTTTGTGGCCTCTTCAGCTGTTGCAGGTGTCTAGTGAGGTATATGCCAAATGGGGCATTGCACTTGATGATCGCTCTAATGAGGAAAGAGTAAAAAGAGATGATGATCTCTTTCTTCCTGGATGCAAAACACTTGGTAATGAGATGCGCCACATAGAAGGATTTTCTGACTATAGTGGCAATGTGGTGGTCGAAGGAGAGGTTGCTGTTAACTTGTGTCCCCAGATCTCTTATAATGCCTTCAGTGTTCAGTGGCCTCCCATCAATGTAGTAATTAGTAGGAACTGAGTTTTTGCCAAAGGGGATGATGACACATTTTTTGGCATTAAACTTAAAGCCATGGTTTCAACACCAGTCATTGGTCTCAGTGAGACCTTTCTGTAGGATGTCTGCATCACATAGGGAGCTAATAATGGCTCCCAGCTTGCAGTCTGTGAACTTGGTCAGCCAGAGTCTCTGTGTTGGCCTGGACTTCTGAGAAGAATATGCCAAACAGGACAGTACCAAGGACTGATGCCTGTGGGACCCCACTCATGACTGGTCAGTAGTCTGACTTGGAGTCTGCTACTTTAACACTGTGGGTTCTATCTGTGAGACATTTTGCAACCCACCAATTGATATAGGGGTTGATGCCTAGTTTGGTGAGTTTATCAATAATTTCCTGAGTGAGGAATGGTATCAAAGGCCTTGGCCAGATCCAGGTAGGCTGCATGAACTGCCTTACTCTCATCCACAACTCTGGTGACTGCCTCAAAGAAGTCAACTAGGTTGAGCAGGCATGATCTACCTTTCATAAAACCAAATTGCATGGGATCTAGAGTCTGGTGATTACCTATATCTTTGTTAATTCATTCCATGATGATGCATTCCATAGCCTTACATATCAGACTTATCAGGCTAATGAGTCTGTAGTCGCTCCCCTTTTATGGGCAGGGATGACTGTAGCAGTGCACCATTTGGTAGAGACAAAGCCTGAGTTGAGGCTGTGAGTGAATAGGGCACACAAATGTGGTGCCAGTTCACTTTGTAGTTCATATATAACACAGCTAGGGATCTTGTTGTGTCCCATTGAAGCTGTATTCTTGGTCTTGGACAATGCAGCTTTAACCTGTGCTGCAGTAATGCTGGGTGCCTGGCATTCTTCTGGTGTCATGAATGGTCTTTTAGGGGTGGGAGAGGGGTAAAGTTGGCACTGAATCTGTCAGCCAGTATGTTGGCAATATCTGTTGGCTCAGTATAGGAGGTACCATTATGCAGTAGCTGACAGCAAATCTGGGTATTGTCGTGGAGATTCTTGATGTAACTATAGAAGGCTTTGTGGTTGTTTTTGGTGTCTGCCACCATTCTGCCTTCATTGCCGGCTTTAGAGGTTTTGATGAGGGATCTCAACTTTTTGTTGAGGCAAATGAGGGAGTTTTTCCAGTCTTGGGACTTCACCCTTTTCTCCAAAAGTTTCTTCCTTCTGTTGTAGAGTTTATTAATGGCAGGGGACCACCAGATTGGCTTCCTTTTTTTGGAGGAGTGTGTCTTGGTTCTTTTGGGTATGGCTAGTTCCATGCATTTATGTACGTGTTCACACAGTGCATTGGTGTATGATTCTGCAGTCTGGGGTGCCATGAAGTTAGCCACCTCTGGTTATTAGGAGCCCAAATTCAGCTTTGTAGAAGTTTTTCATGGTGGTTACTTTTACGGGTGTGGGGTGTGTGTGTGTGGGTGAGATGAGGATTTCCATTGTGATTAGTTTGTGGTCGATCTAACCAGGGAGGAGTTGATTACTGGTGTAGAGTAACTGTTGCCCATGTTAGTAATAACCAGGTCAAGGATGTTACTTCTTCTAGTGGGGGTAAGGATGAGCTGGTCCAGGGCATTGGAAGTGATGAATTCCAGGAAGTGTTAGGCCAGTGTAATGGTGCATGAGTAGCTTTCCCATTTGATGGAGGGGTAGTTGAAGTTACCCAGTATAAGAGTGTTAGGTTGGATCCTAATAGCTTAGGAACATGGAGTGAGAGTCTTGGGACATGGTTGGAGGCCTACTGTAGGATATGACCCGAATCGCTGTCTTACCCAATGTGAGTTGTATCTGAAGTATCTCAAGTGCATTATGCTGGGCTACCAGTCTGTGGATGTGCATATCTTTTATGAATATGGAGACACCACCACCTTTGGTGGTTCAGTCCTTGTCGTGGGGCCGAAAGGTGTGGAATGAGTTATAGCCTGGTAGCGCAGGGGTGCTTTCTGCTGCTTTAAACTGGGTCTCCTTTACAGCACAAGTATCGATGTTCTCCATTTTGAGGAGTGCTTCAAGCGGGTGCATCTTGAGATTTAGACTTCTAGAGTTGAGCAGCATGACCCTCAGATTGCATTTTTCTATAGCTGTTACAGTGGCTGTTTGGTCTTTGGAATACCACCTAAAAAAGGCACTATAGGGGTGTCAAAGCCTAAGCCAGTACCCGGAAACCCAGGGGTGACAGATGCAGGCCATCTCTGGCAAGACATTGAGGTATGTCAATCATGTCATCCCAGGCAGACAGATACTGGATCCCCTTAGAATGACACCAGAAACTTGAACAATTGTTAAAGTCAATAATTTTTTGCTTGTACTGCAGTGTCATTCTGGGTGACAGTAGGATGCTTCTCAGGGCTAGGGTCATACCTGCCTGGGCCACATAATCCGAGAGCTCCATCATGTGCCTTTTCATGTAGTCCAGAGAGGTGTGTCTCAGGTCATTCACACCCACATGGACAATGACAAAGTCATACTTGTACCTGTTGTGGAATGATCTGAGTGCATGTGTTATGTGTTGGATTCTGGCACTTGATAGACTGCTGACTGTTACCTTCTCCTTATTCAACCTGGCGAGAGGGACGGCAGTGTGCCTCACTACTGAGTTACCTATGATTAGTGTATTGGGCAAGCTGTTTTGCCTTAGAGGCTTAGGTTGAGGGGCACACTGTGTAGGTGAGCTATTTGTCTTGTGGTTTGTGCTGTGTTGGGGTGGTCGAGTGCATTTCTGCCTTGGAGGTCTCTGTTGTTTGCATAGATTTCTATTGAGAGCCTCCATGAAGGTCGGTGTGTGCTTTGTGTTTTTATGTGAGAGCTGTGATGGTGGATGTTCTGGAGGGCTGTGTGTTCCATGTGGTGTGGTGCAGGTGTTGACCTTTTCCTTTAGACCATCCGGTCTTGGCTGGAGAGTGTGTGACTTCTAATTTGGAGATATAAGTACATCTCTAAGTGTTGGGAGGTAAGAAGAGAGAGTTGTCTGTGTACATGAGGCAGTTGCTACACTGCCTCAGAATTCCCAAGTTCACCAGGTTAATAGGAGAAAGCACAGGGAACTGACCTTTAGACATGCCAGGAGGGATGTTCATCATTACTAAGTACTGGAGCTGTTTCCCTCTAGGATGTTTAGTGCTGACAGCACGTATGTGTGCTACAATAATTGCTACAAAGGTCTGATGAAGTGTTAGATGAATAAGCTTAAATAAAGTGCAAGAGAGAGAAGAGAACTGGCAAGGTCTAAGGAAAAAAGTGAACAGCTAACTTTCTGGCACCGGTAATAGTTTACCCCAGCTGCTCAGCGGCACTGCACAGCATACAAAGAAGTGCATAACCATGCAAACACAGGCTTTTAAATCTGAAAGTTGAAAGGGATAGAAACACTGCCCAAATGCCCGATAAACTACAATTTCCAAGTCAGAAACAACTCCTCTTGTGGTAGATAGGCTACCTAGTGCTTACCACTCCCACTGATAAGCTGAAAGGCTTCCCTCTAACACAGGAAGGTCTGGGAAACTCAGAAATTTACAATACAGTTCTAGATGCAGCAAATCTGTATCTGGACTATGCCAGTAACAGGAAAGGTGGAAAATAAGCTTAGAACTTTTTTTTTTCAGAAAGAAACAGTTAAAACAGTTATAAAAGCACTTTAAATGCAATGCAAGCTAGCAGACTTGAGTGTGTAGCAATGTTAAAGCAAACACAGTTAAAATAAATGCAGTTAAATGGAAAAACAACTTAAATCAAGTACAGAATGCAGTATAATCAGGAAAAAACAAAATGGAGGTACATAAATTCTGTCTTTCTCCTCTCTGTTGCTCTTATAGTCTGCAGGACACCAAAACTGGATCCGTGGAGCTTAAACAAGTGCAAACCCACGTAAACATGGGCTTTTAAAGCACAAAGTTGAAAGGGATAGAAAAACGGCCTAAATAGCCAATAAATTACAATTTCAGAGTCAGAAACTAGTCTTCTTGTGGTAGATAGGCTAGCTAGTGCTTACCACTCCCACTGATAAGCTGAAATGCTTCCCTCTAACACAGAAAGGTCTGGGGAACTCAGAAACTTACAATACAGTCCTGGATACAGCAAATCTGTATCTGGACTACTCTAGTAACAGGAAAGGTGGGAAACAAGCTTGGAGCTTTTTTTATGATATAAAAGGGAGTGGAAACTGTATTTTTGTATTCTAATGAAATCTCTCTAGTAAAGTGCTTAATCCTTATTTAGTTTTGTGAGACTCATTAAATATACTTTTTCGATTTGCTTGTTGTTTTTTCCACTTGACTGAAGTGGCAGATCCTTTTTTATTTTTTGCTCTGAAACAATTTCTCTTTTAAAACTTTCCACATTCCTTTTGCAATTTTTCCACTGAACGCATCACTCCAATAGGTTTTACATACTGACTGGTTTGTTTTCATATAATCTGCAATTGATCTTCTGTGCTCTAGTTTAGATTTCAGTTTGGCAGAATTATCTGGCAAGAAATTAACTTTTATAACCCCATGAACACTGTACATTAATGGTTGCAAAACGTTATATGAATTAATAGTAGTTTCTTTAGGAACACAAACAATGTCTAGCATGTTCCTTTCCCTGGTAGTTTTATTTTTAAATCTGAAGCAATTGCTGTTGATAAAAATATATTGTAAATAATATTCTTACCAATGTTGTGGAATCAATATTATTCCAGCCTGTTTCTGGTAAATTTAAGTCTCCATCCACTATTATTCTTCCCTCCTGTGTTTCATGCAAGAAATGAATGCATTCCTTTAGGTCATCGGCACTTGACTTTGCAGGTCTATACACTCCCAACAATTGTTATATGTCCCAGGGTTGTAAAAAATATGTTCTAATACCAGTACAAGCTATACTATTTAAGAGGGCTGTAAGCTCCCTACTAACAGTCAGACAGCCCTTGTGGATGACATAATTTGTACAGATATGAATGAAAACAGATCCTTACACCCTTTATTTTGCAAGCATAGCATGACTCAATGTTCATTATCTTCTCTACAAATTTAAGTATTGTTTCCTCTAATAACAGATTCTCCGATTACAAGAATTTATTTTCTGACCAGATCTAAAGAATGTCCAACTTCTAATTCGGTAATATCTGCTCTATAAATTGTTACAAACTAATATTCTTTACCACCATTAGTCTTAATACTCTGTGTTTTCATTGCATATTACATGTGCAAGCATACAGTTCTCATTCCAGCTGTCTCTGTATAACCACAGCTTGATCCGTGTTGTCACTGTCTAACTTTCTCCTCTTTTTTCTTACACTAATGTTCTTCAATCCTTCCAAGTTCAATTTTAATTTCTTCCTTTTCACCTGTCCCTTGCCTCTTTTTTCTACCTTGTCTTTTGGAAACATGCTGCCTTTTTCTGTTGACTGAAGGTGTACTGATAAAAAAAATGTTATCACTCCCTGTAATCTGTGTAGTCATTTAGTATGCATTCTCTTTACAATCATTTATCACTTTATTTTTCTTCCTTGATATTTGTTGTAATCATTCTCCTTTTTTTATTTCCTTCTAAACACACTGAATCCTCAGATTGCTGAATACTTTTATCCAGAATTCCAAAGGGGGGCATCTTCTTGTTTCATAGGTGCGGAGTGATCTTTGCAGACAACATACACATGCTTTCCTAAATGTGTTTTGTTTGCTCTGTCTAACACTATTTATCTCACCGGTCCAATCATTGATATATGTAAGAAAAGATCTCCAAGCCATGCAAATTGCACAAGTGCAATCGTCATCAGTAAGTCTAGATTTACTACTAATAATGGTAAGCAAATCATCCAACTTTTGACATGAGGAACACAGATCACCAGTGTTATTGAATGTTACCTTTAAATATACTTAGCATTTATTACACTGTACAAGATATGTGTGCTTTAGCAAATCAGTACTGACATACTCAATTAAAGAATCCATATTCAGCTTCAAACGAATAAAAAATTATTAAAGAAAAGACTAATCAAATAATCAAAATCAGTAACCACAGAATTCAAAGAGAACTTAAATCAACTTCTGTGAGAAAAATGACAGAAACAACGCACAGCTAAATACTAAAGTAAGTGCAGCACAGTTGTTGCTCTGATTGCACAAGTTCTGAAAGTCATACAAAAGCTGTAATTTCTTTATGTTGCACATGAAGGTGTGTAGCAGCTTCAGCTACTATCGTTTGCAGTCTCACCTCTTTTTAACAGTAAAAGTCAATAAATCACAAAACAAGACAAGATTGTCTACACAAGCTCTGGATTCTCCTTTCTGCAGTCTGTGTGACTTTATAGCTGACTAGGTCCCTTATGTTGCCTAGAGTTTGCCTGTCTAAAACTTCGTTCTTTGTAAGAACAAACAGTGAAAATTAAAGGTAAAACAACAACATATAAATCAAAGTAAACCTTCTTGTCTGCAAGCTATCTCCTCCTACAAACAATGAAAAACAGTAGTAAGAAAAAATAATCCATCTATCCATTCATAACCCCTTTTCCCATTTTTACACATGGGGTCAAAGTGTCACTTCAACAGTGACAGTCATCTAGAGAAGGTTTACACCACTGGGTGACCAGCCCTGCCATGGTAATTCTTACACAACACACATTCACATGCACACTCACACCTATGGCCAACTTAGTTTGTTCAAACCACATAATGTATTGCATGTCTTTGGAATGTGGGGGGGGGGGGCACCTAGAAAAAATCCCACATAAACACAGGGAAGATATGAGGATGCCACACAAAAGGTACTCCAGTTGAAGATCAAACTGGGGAATCTCTTACTGTGAGGCAACAACACTATCTGCTGTGCCACTGCGCTGCCCCCAGTAAGAAATAAAACATGCATTTAAATAAAACTTCTCTTACCAGTTAACTCCACAGTAAATCACAAACCTTGACAGGACTGTTTAGACAAGCTTTATAATAGCAATAATTAATTCTTGCATACTGGCAATACAGTCTATACTGTGAATCTTAATTTTCTCTTGTTGAAGACAGGCACCTGCATTGTGACAAGGACTACTTGTGCCCCTCTGCTAATGAATGTGTACTCTTTTTGCATATATGGACAAGGGTTACAATCAACAGATTGAGCAATTGTGGACGTTTCCCCTCTGAGAACGCACGTTGTGATTTCCACTTAATAGGCTTAAGTCCTAACATTAAAGTATCATACAGCCAACTTGGATACTTCACACATGGATAGGTGACCCACAGCTAATCATTTCCCATTCTCCACTTCCCAGAATTACAATATACAAGCCATTACTCAAACTGTGGTTATGGCTTTCTAACTCTGTACTGCAGATTGTGCAAGTTTTGTTTTTCAATGGTCATTTTTTTAATTTTTGTTTGGAATTTTTTTTCTGTTCATGGAAGTGTGAAATTATTTTTCTTTTTTTTTTTTGATTTTAAGAAAATGTGTACAAAGGATAGTAGTGTTACACTATTGGGGTGCAATCATTTGTTGTGCAGTTAACAGTGTAGCACATGCGGAGTATTATTAAACAATTCTGGTGACTTTCACATGTTAAAATAGCTATACAGACAGATGACCTGTATTTTGATTTTATTGTAGCGGTAAATGGTGATGACCAATAACAGCCTTTTGAATCTTCAACTCTTTCAAATTTACTAACATTGGTTCCCCAAAGGGATCTCTTCTGGAACCATGACTAACACATTCATTAATGACATGCAAAAAGAGTTCTAACAACTCTTTCTTAGCTCCATAAGCAGATCATAGTTCTCAAATGTCCAGATTTTTGCCTCTTATTTTTGGTCCGTTCCTCATGTGTGGTTTTCTTGCAAATCACTGAGGACTGAATTCATTAAATAATGACATACATTTGAGTTTCAGTCTTAACATCCTTCAGAAAATGCATGCTAACACAAAGCCTGTTATTGTAGCAACTTTCTAAATTGATAAGAGCAATATTTAAAATCTCCCCCTATTTTTGGGCCTTTGTCCCCCTAATATTTCATGCTTTGTCCAGATTTCTTGAGCTAAGAGGTGGAGACGTATGATACAGATCATGCAACAGTTATCTGTGCTGGAAAATGATACAGTGAACTGCAGTGCACAATTCAACAAACTCTTCATAATACTGAAAATATATGTACAACTCTTATCTAATGCTTAATGACAAAAACAAATAAATAAATAAAATAAACTCAAGTCAAGTCAAGTCAAAATTTATTTATATAGCACCTTACAGACAATAAATGCCACCAAAGTGCTTTACAAAACAATAATCAAAAAACAATAAATAACATATAAAATTAAATAATATAAAGCAAAACAACATTAACAATCATTTCACCTCATTAAAGGCCAATTCATGAAGCTCATTCCAAAGTTTTCTCTATCACCCCTCATCTTTAGAGAGACAGATCTTCTGACCGAAGTGTCCGATTTAGACCATTTAAAGCTTTAAAGGCCAATAACATTTTAAAACGAACCTGAAAAAAACAGGTAACCAATGCAATGCCGCCAATACAGGCATTACATGGTCAAACCAAATAAAATAGAATTACAATAAATCACATTTAGACAAAATGGGGATGACACCACCCCATTTATATGTTCCCTAAAACAAAGATCTTTATCCATCTTCACTCCCAGATTTACAACAGAATCCTTCAAATAAGAAGTTAATACACCACAGCCTACCATAGAAAAATCAGCATGGCGACTAGGACTAAAAAGTACTACTTCTGTCTTCCCTTCATTCAAACTCAAAAAGTTTTCTGCCATCCATAGCTTAACCTCACACAAACAATCCAACACCTTTGAAATTGAGCAACCATCAGCATCATCCAAAGGTAAATACAATTGACAATCATCAGCATATAAAAGAAAATCAATACCATATTTACGCATTATATCGCCCAAAGGCAAAATATACACAGAAAACAATAAAGGTCCCAATATTGAACCCTGCGGAACACCCCAAGGAAGATGAACAAAATCAGATGTAAAAAACCAATTTAAAGCCAAGCCTGTAATACCCACATAATGCTCAAGATGATACAACAATATTTCATGTTCTAGTGTATCAAAGGCAGCTGTTAAATCCAACAAATCAAGCAATACAAATTTTCCACTATCAGTGATAAGAAAAACATCATCTAAAACCAGTACTATGCATAGGTTTAAAACCAGATTAAAATTATTTTCATTCAGGAAATCTAACAATTGGCCATATCATCTCTCCATCACTTTACTTAAAATAAAGGAAGCTTAGAGATTGCCCTATAATTAGACGCTTCAGATCCATCAAGCCCAGGTTTTTAATAGTGGATGAATGATTGCTCAAACACATCCTTCAAAACTCTAGGAGGTAAAATATCCTCAGGAGAACCACTAAGCAACTTCAGACATCAATTTAAAACTTCTCTGAGACTGACAAAAAAGTATCCGGCAGATAACATACAGATACAACTAATCTCAACCTCAAAACCTTGTCCAGAAAAAATTTTAAAAACTCATTACACACTGTAGTTGAAGCCTGAACTGGAGAATAATCTTGTGCATTAAGAACAGAATCAATTACATCATACAAAACCCGCGGGTTATGAGAAATGACATTAACAAGATTAGAATAATATGTCCTCTTTGCAGATAATACAACATCCTGATAAACTTTCCAACTTTCCCGAAAGGCAATTAGGAACACATGAAGTTTGCTCCATCTCCTACATTCCCTCGTTGCAGCTCTAGTAGTGTGTCCGTGACCACCAGTTTATCACTGAACTTTTCCTCTTCATGCATACAATATCCAGAATATCTTTACAAGTCTTATTAAAATAATTTAACAGACCATCAGATGAAGAATATTCTGGAAAACAAGTCAACACCTCACTAAAAAAGAGAGAAAACTTCACTGAGGTATCTTGACTTTGTAGGCAGTATAACATCAAATAAAATAGGCTTATGATCTGAAAACACAGCATCTTGAATAATCAAATTTGTCACATTGAACCCAAATGATAGCACAAGATCCAATGTATGACCACTTTCCTGAGTGGCCCCACTAACAGACTGATTTAAGCCAAAAGAATTCACCAGATCATTAAACTCCGAAACAAGTGGCTTTCCCGGACAGCACACATGAATATTAAAGTCTCCAAGTAACATAATCTGATCATATCTCAGAACATATTCAGCTAAAAACTCAGAAAATTCTTGAATAAAATTCTTATATCGACTTGAATGTCCAAGTTCAAATAAACACAGCTCAAAACTGCTGAAAATAGAGGTGGGGTAAAGTTGTTTAATTTGTAGATTAGCTTTACAAACTACTGCCAATCCACCACCATGCCGAGATGCTCTTGGTACATTAACAAAACACAGTAGATGTCAACCAGGACTCAGCTAAACAAAACACATCCCAAAGTATGTGTCTTAAAAATTCTTTCAAAATAAATGTTTTGTTAACCACTGACCTGGCATTAACCAAACCCATTTCAAATTCAAAGCCTCCTCACGTTCAAAGCTTTTAGCACTGGTGGTCAAAAATCTCTCTAGAGCCCTCCCTCCCCACAACACAACACATGATGAAGGAAAAAACCCCATCCCCCAGAAAAATCAAAGGAATGAATAATCCATACAGCCCACAGAACATCCAAAATCCACCACACCAAGGGGGGTAAGAGGCATCCGAAAATTTGGCAGAAGAACCAATATCCAAAAGCAACAAACAAAACAAGAAATGACAAACTAATTCTATTTATCCCAAAAGTCACTGTACACAATATCACAGATTTCAAAATTACTTTGTAAATATCGTCATAGAACTTGTGCCTCAAATGAGAGTTCCAGGAGTTGTAATATACTAACAACTAATGTTTTACCACCACACTGAATGTTATACATAAACAACATAGAAGCCCTACACAAGGCAAAATCATACTTTATATAGCACGCATGTCAAGCAACTGCCACAATACTATTTCTTACCAGCCTCTATACCTCATCAATGCAACATATAAAAGTGAAATCCACAGACTTTAGTAAATTTATAATAAGACAGGAATTGTATACTTCATTAATTTGTGGAGTTTACAACTGATCTTTTAGCTGCCTACCAGGATGTGATGTTTTCACATTGGAATGGAACTGTGTGTCATAGCACCTTGGTTTAAAAGCTAAAAAGATCTGTTTGGTTTTGAATTTATTCTAACTACCAAGAAGTACTGATCCACTACTACTGCTTCTGCTATTCTTTTTCTTTTTTTGAGACTATTAGTTGGATTTGAAAACCCTCTAATTTGCAGAGAAAGTTGAATTAAGTTTCATCACTCGTTTTTGATTGTGGACTTAATAAAAATCCTTGCAAACTTGAAATAATAAAACATTTCCTACAGGGACTGTAGAAAGGAAAATACAGCCTGCTTTCTTAGAAATTATAAGATAACTCCTCAGTAAATTGCCTATGTGTCATCTGCAGCCACTGACTGTTTTAGTGACATAGCAATAAATAGGCAACAGATTTCTACAGAATGTGAAGGGATCAAAATATCTCTTTGCAGTTAAAATTATCTTGCCATCATACAGCAGTTTAAGCTGTTTTTTTTTTCATTCATGTTTAATTATTTCAACTAGCTTGTGTATTAAGTAAGGTCTTTCATGTATTCATTTATAAAAGTTCGTAGCTGCCATCTTATTTATCAATTTTAAATGGAAACTTCAAAGCAGTGGTGCGATTATTATTATCTGCCCTTTTATAAGCATCTCTAATTTAATATATTGGTTTGTTCACTGAATGTTTTTTTTCAGTGACTGAGACCTTAAGACTACATTGGTTTAGGTGCTGACAGTGTCCACCACTGACAAAGGAAAGATGTACTGTCATTGGAGAGGGAAATAGCAAGTGTATGTTTTGATTTAGTCTCAGTTAAAATTAGTAAGACTGCACTAAAAGGCCGTAGGTTAACAATGACAATGGTGAAATCCTGGGAGCCAGTTATGACTGCTGTTATGCAGCTGTACAGTACAAAACATATTTGGGACTGGCAGATTTTGGTGACAACTGAAGAAACTAGTGCCTATTCACAATACTCTCTTAAGGATAACCACCCCCTTATGCATAAGTAATTTGCAGCAACAGCATTGGCCTCAAGGTCCATAATCCCTGTTCCTACTGACATTATTTGTTGTTAGATTTGTGGAATTAAGCCCTAGAATCCTTAAACATGTATTACATTATTTGGTGGCAATAGTGTAGATCTAAGCTCCGTAACACCTACATGTCTGACACTCACGAATGTTTTTTAAAATAGTCTGAACAGCTTTTGTAAACTATGCTGCACTATGTATTACATTATAATATTATATTATACTGAACTATATTGTAGGGTTCCTGTTGAAAGTCTAAGGACTGCAGCCAAGATCCTGAGAACACCAAGTATAAAGGTGTGAAAATGAGATTAGATGCTAAGTTTGAGCTTACAATATCTTTAGGTTTTCCCCTCACTCAGATCTGAAATTGTATACAAGTAGCAGGTGTGCAGGCTACATAGCTCCCCCAACACAATAAGGGATATCACCCCATGCAAGAAGACTTTAATCTTATTACAGCAAGTTACCAGATTCACTATATTTAATAAAAACCACAAAAAACGACAAACTGGTAAGGAAACAGAAACAGTACCACGAAAACCTTGCTCCGCAAAACAAGTAAGACAGTTAAAAAACTGCTACTAGTAACCAAACAATTGTATTCCTTTTCCTCAGAGGAAATTAAAATCAAATTTCAAAGTACAACATAAATACAAAGTCAAAAGGAAGTGATGTCATTAGATTGCCTTTTAAAAAGGCACTTACATATAAGTAAATATGTGTACATATTTTTCCAGATGACAACAATTTAAAAACATAAAAAATCACAACTCCATACAGATACAAGAAATCACGGTAAATATTGTGAAAACTGTGTGGTACTACATGAAAAAACTTTAATTACTACTAAAATAAGTGTATTTATAATATCTATATAAATATATACACCTAGGGAGTAAAAACCTTTTAATAAAGTACCATCTAATCATAAGTTATAAAAATAAATCATCATACGTAAACAGTCACTAGACTGTGAACTCAAATCGATACAATTAGAAAGTGAAGGACCTTAGTTAAAAGTGGCATCAAAATATTGGACAGAATATTGTAACTGTAAATATAAAAAGAAAACTAAAAACTGAAAATAAAACTAATCAAAGAAGTCAAAATTTTAAAACTGGCAAGATATTACAGTTATCATTTAATCCAGGAAAATGAAAAGCATCTGTCCTGAATTGCCACTCTAATTCCTTAATTTCCAACAATAATGAGGTAGGGCCACCTCTAGTCGATGAAATAATTTGATCAATCGCCATGAATGAAAAACTATGCCCATGATAGTCAATTAAATGTTTAGCTAGGGCATTGTTTTCATTTCTATTATTCATGGCATACATATGCTCATACATCTTTCCAATGTAGAAAGACGGACAGCAGTTGCATAAGGCAACATATACTACTGATTTGCTTTCACAATTGAGGGGTAGCCTGATGGTATACTTCCTACCCCTCACTGTGAATGTCTGACCAGATCTGGTTTTGTAACATCTGTTGCAAAAACCACATTTGTTGAAACATTTATCAGAAGTGTTCCTCTGTAATAACTCAAACAAATTTAGGAAAATGTCCAAATTTCTTCACTAAATTAGGGTTACTTAAGATAAAATCCCAATTCTTCTGAATAATTGTGACAATTTCACTGGAGTCAAAGCTAAATGTGGTAACATAACAAAGAGCTGGATCAAAACTTGTTATTTCATTGAAACCCACATGTTCAGTCCGTAAAAAACTTTCATGAGTAGGTGTAGATGCTACATTCATTTGTAAATCGATGTCTAAATCTACATTCGATAAAATTGCCTTGAAAAAACCATTAACTATTTTTGAAGTTACTTCATTTAAAATCTCATTAACAAACTTTGATGGATATTTTCGCTTCAAAAACATGTCTGTTAATAAGTTACATTCTTCATCTGTCTAAAGGGATGGTGGCTAGAGAAGTGCAAGAATGAATATCTTTAAAATAAATGAACAAGTTTGAACATCCTTCACCAGTTTCACATCAAGGTAGTCAATACTTGACGTTGAAAAATTATGAGTAAATTTCAGAAATTCTGATATTATTAATGATTGACACGAAGGTGTCAGCCATAATACTTTCACCTTCTAACAAGATAAAAATCTAAATATATATTTGACTGGTTTTACAAGGTCAGATGAGGAAAAAACAAAATGTTTCTCCCAATAGCTCATGAAAAAATTAGCCACTGATGCTCCACAAGGAGAGCCCATGGCTACTCCTGTTTTTTTAAATAATATTTCTTGTCAAACATGAAGTAATTCAAGGACAACACTATGTCCAAAACTTCAGTAATGACATCAATCTCATACAAGTCAACCACATCAACAGTGAGGAAGTTGACATCACTGCTGAAGGGTTGACTATTAATGGCCTCCAAAAAAGACCAGGAATCTTTACAGATCCCGGATAAGTGTACCACATACTTGGACAACAATTTATCAACCAACTTAGCACATGAATAAGTCATGGAAGACCTTCCATCGATTAAGGCCCTCATTGGAGGATTCCTCAGGTCTTTATGTAACTTTGGTAGTAGTGTCATGTCTATAAAATTGTAAGTATCTAAGTCTATTTTATTTTCAAGAAATAAATCACGAAAATACAGACGCTTTTCATTTTCCCGGATTAAATGATAACTGTAATATCTTGCCAGTTTTAAAATTAAGAAGTTATTTACGTTGACTTCTTTGATTAGTTTTATTTTCAGTTTTTAGTTTTCTTTTTATATTTACTGTTACAATATTCTGTCCAATATTTTGATGCCACTTTTAACTAAGGTCCTTCACTTTCTGGCCGTTTACTATCTTGTTTTCGGTATATACTCTTTGGAATTGTATCGATTTGAGTTCACAGTCTAGTGACTGTTTACGTATGATGATTTATTTTTATAACTTATGATTAGATGGTACTTTATTAAAAGGTTTTTACTCCCTAGGTGTATATATTTATATAGATATTATAAATACACTTATTTTAGTAGTAATTAAAGTTTTTTCATGTAGTGCCACACAGTTTTCACAATATTTACCGTGATTTCTTGTATCTGTATGGAGTTGTGATTTTTTATGTTTTTAAATTGTTGTCATCTGAAAAATATGTACATATTTATATATATATATATATGTTTTTTTTTTAAAAATTTAATGACATCACTTCTTTTTTTTTTTTTGTTATGTTTGTTTTTTTGATTTTTTTTTAATTTTTCTGATTTTAACTGTCTTACTTGTTTTGCTGGAGCAAGGTTTTCGTGGTACTGTTTCAGATTCACTATATTTGTCAATCACACTATTTCTGTAGTTGCTGAACTGAGATTTATAAGCATTTTATCAGTAACAGGTAGTTATATAATGTTATGCAAAATGATGTGGCAAACTGGAGTACTAAAGTGGTACCAGCACATGCTGGGCACAGACGGAAACTAAAAACAGGAGATGGTGAACTTCTGAGTGAAGACTGTACGCTTGTTTTCATGGAAAATACATTATAGTCAATGAACCCTTAAAAATGGTAGAAGTTTGAAGGTTATGGATAAAGGTACATTTTATATCAGAAAGGTCAATACATTTTGAACAAAGAGGCGTTACAAGCTTCATTGCATGCAGTTATATAGGTTATAAAAGTAAAAGCGTATTAAATATATGTTATAAAATTGAATGTTTTTTTAATTAAGCCTGTCTGATTTACATATGATAGTAATCATTGCAGGTTATCATTTTAGACAAAGTATGAACATATACTTACTTTCAGAGTGAAGGGGATAATGTAAGAATGATATTCTTAGAGGTGTGTTATCAGTAATAGGTCAACCAACATATACGATATCTGAATACATGTATAATTTACTCTGAAGCAGCAATGCATTTACATGTAAGAGTAACTGCAGTCAGAGTTCACATTTTAGTTATTTCAGTAATGATCAGAAATGCTGACCCAAGAAAAAGTCAGCAACTAAAATTGCATCAGATAGGGCATTTATTTATCTCCTCCAAATATTTGCCTCAGAGATATTGATACTACACTAAGCATTTTGTGATGGACAAAGCCTTTGCATGTGAGGCAGAGAGATTTCCTGTGTAAAATTCATAGTTTCCTTAAGTATGTAATTTGCAGGCATCTCCTGAGACTGAGCGATCACAAGTCCATTATTTTATTTATCTATTTCTGTCTGTTAACCAGGGTACAGCATGGACTACATAGCCATTTTTCTGACATATTGTTAAGTGACTTGCTCATATTAAAACAGTAGGAAAATAGAGGCTGAGGGAATCATACCCATTACTAAAGAAGCATCTTGTAAACAGCTCATAGTCTTGAACCTGTACATTAACTACCATACAACACATATAAACATTTTGTTTGAACTGCTGTTTGCTTTACTACTGGCTAATACCCTTATTTGCCTGTATATTTTTTGTTCATTGATAACATACCTAGAGAATGCTTTGCTTGGCACCTGCTTTTGATGTAGAAGCATTAAATATAAAGCTGGTCTTTCACAGACATATACTATACTGACTATGGTATATGCAAACTACTATACACTAGCAAAGTGAACCTCGAATATTCTTAGAGATTTGATGCAGGGTTAATAATATATCTGAATGAATTGCAAGAATGTATTTGAAGTGAACAATGTAAAATACTGCACAAACATTCCAGCAAAGATGATAGAGTAAAATTTTAATAGAATTGCTCACATGTTCTTTTTATATTTGGATCAGGTTTAACATTTAGCCTTTACACATAACTAGTGCAGTTGGTGCTACATATTTCTTCATTTGTTAACTGAGAACAACAACAACAACATCTGAATGTTTACGGATATGACAAGTCACTGTTCAGGTATTTAGTAGAAATAAAACTATAGACTGTTGCATTTTTAGTTTAAAAATTAATTTACATCTCAGGAAGTCTTAATTTGGACATGGTACCTAAAACATTTTAGCATTGTTTGTATTGTCTTTTTTATTTATATAAAATAGCTAAGACCAAAACATTTACATTTTTTAATTAATAAACAAACAGAAGGAGAGACTGTATAATAGTGAACATCATCAGGGAAGTTATAGAAAATATAAGTTGTTTGCATAAGTTATAGAACATATCCCTTCCAGTACAGCAGTTTAAAAGCAATTCATTCCTTGTACACAGTTACCAACAGCACAATAATTAGATACATCACAGGTGGCAGATATTGTATAAAAGTAGGTGAAGGCAAATTAATCTCTTACATTCAGGCACAGCAGAAAATTGAGCATCACATAATAAAACAGTGCAGGAAGGTAACCAGAAAGATAACCAAAGTACTAAGTAATGAAATTAAAACTCCTTTCTCACACAGTTCAACCGACTCCACTTTGAAATTGAGAATATGGAGCAGCAATGTAGGAGAAGATATGGTTATGTTTAGATCAAAGTGATCATGATAAGATTTACAAGAACAGAAACATTAAAATAATGATTAAGAACAGTGTCTGGAGACAGGAGCAAAGAAGTAAAACAGGCAATGTACTAGAATGAAGAAGTATTTTCATAATTTCTGGTATTTTCAATACAGGGACTTTGTAGAAAACTACGTAAAGTAGTCAGTGCCTTACTCAGTCAGGCAAAGGAATACACAGCAAGGGCAGTAAAAACCATACTGGCATATTCATCTTTACAAATGTACTTCAAACAGGCACTGAAAGAAGCTTTTATTTCTATAAAGTACTTGTTTTGCACTGCAGACAGGTACTGCACTTGTTTTGCACTGCAGACAGGTACTGCATGTGATAAACTCTTCAGGTTTGACAACCATTTATTCATATTTCATTCTTTGTTTACATAGGTTAAACACATTACAAATTACTTCTTCCAACAAAAAGTGTTTATGTTATCTTAGCAATTAACCTTCAACATGTATACATAAAATATTTACTGATGTTTGAATTTTGTGTGTGAGTGTGTGTGTGTATGTGTGTGTGTGTGTGTGTGTGTGTGTGTGTGTGTGTGTGTGTGTGTGTGTGTGAGAGAGAGAGACTAATGCACAGAGCCGTCTTGTGTTTATTGCCAAAGATCTTTCAAATAAAGATGCACTGATGTTACCCAATACTTATATATTTGTACTTGGTATTCTATTCATCTTCAACCAATCTATTCTTTATTTTTCCAGACTGCCTTGGGGAAATCATCTTCCTTTCTTTGTAATACATTCAAATTCTAGCAGAGAGTTATACGCACCAAATGAATCATAATCTACCAGTGTTATATGAAATTTAATGCTTGTAGCTTTTGCCAATATTTGCTTATTACCTGAAACAGAATAATACTTTTTTTAAAAAAAACAGGCCTATTTCTAGACTGTCAATATAATTTCTTGTCAAATCAATATAAGAAAGATCAAATATTATTTAGATGTAACAGTATGCACGTCTAATAATCTCTAACATTAAGAGATCTGAAAACAAAGTAAATTTAAAAAGAAAGCACAAACTTCTTACTGCCTGTTTCACAAGAATAAAAAAGTAAACAATAACGGTGTAAGAATGCTCCATATACACAAGACATCCAAACAAGAATACTGGAATATTTTTACATTGTAGTCATGGGAGACATTTGTAGGTTTTATCCCCATATACTCCACAGTTATGATGGGTTGCAGATAACTAGCCTTTAGTGCTTCTAAACTGTAGCTGGAAAACAAACACACCTACATAATATCCCTTATCCAATAACCATGAGACAAAAATCAAAACTGAACAAAATATGTTTTAAAATATAGTAGCCAGTATATACTATTACTTCAATACAAATAATAATAAAATACTAAAAATAAATAATACTGATTGCCTGGCCTCTGTCATCTCTGCTATTCTATATTTTGTTCTGCTGTATTGCAATTTAGAGTAAGAGGTATGAACAGCTAAATAATTTACCAGATTACCTTTCTGCATTGTTTTGAGAGTAGCTGCAGGTGTGCAAATGTTTTTTTTGACAGAAAATTAGTTTATCATTCTCCATTCTCTAGTGTCTTGAGAGGAAGTACAGCTGTAAATATATATTCATATTTTTGGAAGATATATTAAACAGTGAGAAGTAAAAGCTGTGTACTAATTTATCATTGGATTATTTAATTGAAAGCATCTGAAGTAGTGAAATTAATTGGTATTCTTTTGCAAGGGGAATTGTCCAGATGAGGTTGGGATATGCAACTTCTGCTGCTCGAATGAATGGATTAGAGCTCAGAATTGTGATGGGACAGGTTAGAGAATTCAATTATCTTTAAATCACTTTGTGGTAAGGTGGTGGGAAGGTGAAAACTACCCCCTTAAATGTACCCATCAACTTTGTGCTAACTGCCTAGTGTGGTAATTCATTCTTCTTGTCTTCTATTTAGTCCTTGAAACAGAATTTTATTTTTTTATAATTCTACTCCTTCACTCTCACCTGAAACTGCTTTCTGTATCAGGTTATATCCATTTCATTTTCTTCTGGTCTTTCTGTATCTAAAAAAACAAACTGCTTTCTTAATGAGCAGCACCAAACATACCCTCTACTAAACCCTTCTGAAACTGCTCATCTTAAGCATAGCATCATGGTATGTTCCCATGGTATGAGAAACATCAATTGTTATTTCTTCCAAGGTGAACCCATCTCATATTCTGGAAACTTTAGACCTGTCAGCCTAACTAGCCTGACTTGCAAAGCTAGGGGACTGCATCATATCTGATTATATAAGATCCAGTATAAAATAATCTTATTGCTAAGGCCCATAACAACATGCTTTTTTCCCCCAAAGGGACAGCATGTCTTCTTAATTTAGTAACCTTCTAAGTGAAAGTCTCTAAATTTAAAGATATTCACCATACAATTCATGCAGCGTACCTGGATCTAGCAATGCCTGCCACATTATTCTCCATGTTGAAATTGTTAACAAAATGCTTAAAGGTTTAAATGTAGATCCTTGCATTGTAAGACAGAGAGCAAAGTGATTTTGAAATAGAATACTCTTAGTTAATGGAACATGTGCTACCCCAAAAAGAAAAAACATGGCTAGTGGCATTTCTTAGGGCTCAGTATAGGGATCCCTTCTATGTGGCATCTATTCATTGGATCTCAAAACAAGAACACAGGCAAAAGACTATATCTGTTGATGACTGCATGACCGGCATTTTAGTTTCATCACTATCTGATAATATTTTACTACAGTAAGGAGGAAACTATATAAATCAGTGGTGGAAAGGGGGACAGAGCCTGGATGGCTAAGTGAAAGCAGCTTTTTTTTCCTGTAACTTTAAAAGGATACAGGAAAATCTCAAAACACAAGGAAAACTTTTTCACATAAAAAGCTTTAAATACCCAGGCAAACTTATTACTAAATTTTGTGAAATTATTACAAAATGTTCCTGTCAAAATACTTGAGAGACTTACCAGCTTACAGAAAAGATGAATTCTTAAAAAATATTCCCATATAGACTCTTCGCTTAAAAAAATATCCAAATGATTTTTTTTTCAGTCCAGGAGCTAACTATGAAAATAGATGAACTTCAGGAAACCTAGAGAGAACAGCTTAAAACAAAAATGATATTCTCAAGGAAATGATACAAAAACATGTGATGTGGAAGGAAGAGTAAAAGAAGAAATACAAACGGAATACCTACTGAAGCACAATACATGGTTTTTAAATAAACTAGATAACCCTGAAAACAGGGAAAGGACATGCAATATATGAATATTTGGCTTACCAGAAAAAAAATATATATCGAGAAAATATATCAAATTTTTTGACCACTTGGATACCTGCATTATTAAATCTACAAGGACTGTTGTATAGTACAGAAAGAGGTCATAGAGCTATTGGTAAGCCTATGCCCTCGGCTATTTGTCCACTGAGATCTAGAATTTTAAAATTCCTGTCATTTATGGATAAAGAACTTGTTCTTACAACTGAGTGGGAAAAATCTTCTTTAAAATGTGGTCATCACAACATAAGAATTGTCAGCGACTGTTCAGCTAAAACCATAAAATTAAGGAAAAAAATGTTAACCACAGGTGAAACTTCTCAATCAAAATGGAATTAAATCTCAGAAAATTTTTCCTGCAAGAATAAAAATGCAATTATCTACTGTAAATAAAAATTTTAACTCCTTCAAAGAATTAGAAGAAGCAACTTCTTTTGTAAAGCATAACAGCATAATACCTACCATGGAAGAAATGGATTGGTCTTTTCCCACTCTGAATAGATCTTCTGACAAAACCTCATGAACAGACCTAAAAAAAAAGAAGCAAAAAATTGAACTAAGTACAAATTCCAACAAAAAAGCTTCAAATACCTTGCAGATAAAATGAATACAATGACTTTATCTATTGAACTCTCTTCATCTTACTTGAATTTCACCACAAAAAAACAGTAATTTTTCTCTAAACAAATATAGGTAGGTGCTTAACAACTTTTTAAACCCATCTACTGTGGAATATATATTAGCTATGTCATACATTTTAGTAATAACATTCCACTTTTATAAATGAAAGTAAAACTGAACTCTTTCATATGATGTTGTACACATTCTTGTGCTTACTGAATTTTCACTGCAAAGTCCTTTAAATTAATAGTATTAGGTACTAAACACAAACATTTTTATTTATATTATCAAAAAAAAAAAAAAAAAAAAAAAAAAAAATGTATATATATATATATATGGTTTACACAAATACAGGAAAATCTCGAAATCTCTATGGTTCCCATTCAGAAGCCTG
The DNA here is from genome assembly GCF_019279795.1 of Protopterus annectens. NCBI lineage: Eukaryota > Metazoa > Chordata > Ceratodontiformes > Protopteridae > Protopterus > Protopterus annectens. The sequence goes on along the minus strand of NC_056743.1, from coordinate 517,828,241 downwards.
AAACATCATAAGCCTGAAAATCAAAATCCTGAAACCAAAAGCCTGAAAATTCAGAATCCTGAAAACTCAAAATCCTGAAAGCCCAAAATCCTGAAAGACCAAAATCCTGAAACTCAAAATCCTGAAAACACAAATAATGCTAATATGTCACTATAAAGACACTAATATCTACCAACTGACCCTGAGTATGCTGTTGTTCAATAACCTGCATGCTAGCATAGTCTCGGGATATTACATTTATATATATATATATATATATATATATATATATATATATATATATATAGGCTAAAGATAGGAAGATGTGGCTCATAATTTGATGTTTTTTCTTTCAGTGAAATAACCAGTCTAGTTCAATTATTCAACATTATTTTATTATATTTCAAAATTGAAACCTTTCTGTTTATTTTATATCTTGCATTTGGGCTCCCATTTTGAGTAGCTTTCCTCTCGCGAGGTTACTACTTCATCAGCAGTTATGTAGTGGTCAGTGATGGGAGTTGAGATGTTGCTGATGGGGAATTTTTCAAGACCAAAAGAGAGCGAGAGAGAGAGAAGTGAAGAATATGATGGTGATGAATGGATGTTATGTTGGCACTTTAGCAGAAGTCCTTTGGTTAGCTAGTGATGTAAATTGTTGGATTAGGGTATCCTGATAATGATGGGGAGAAGTGACAGAGGAGGAGATAAGAAGGGAGATGTAGCATAAAGGATATGGAAGAGACATCTCTCTAATTTTAATTTTCTCATCTGGGCTCTGTGTCAATTTGGTAATGAAAGAGTAAATATCTGTGATGGAGAGATGGAGATTCATGCTTAGCAGATGAACATACATGGTGCTTCAGTTTGGACTTCATTTATTTCTCTGGTGGGACACCAGTCTAGTTTTGTTAATGATGAATTTTGATGTCATTTTGCCATGCTATTACATGTGAGTTGGCTTGCTAATCATTTTGTATATTAAATCATTGTCATGTCAACTAGACTTGAACTTTTTTTTATTTTCTTTCATCTTTCTTTCTTTTTTTTAATAATCATAAATAGAATTTGGTTGAGTGGTTAAATCTGGTGGAGAGAATCTTTAGAACAATATATCACTGGTAAGGCGGGACTGTATCATTTTAATGAGAATTTCCTCCCCTTGTATTCTTTCTTCCCGCCTTTGGTTCATGCTCATATTTATTTTGTTTTTAGAATGTGGATACTTCACAGTTGTGCTGAGAGTGGATAACATTAGTCATGAAGTTCACTATGTTTTAGAAAATGTTTGACAAGGTAATAATGTTGAGGTTTTGATTAAACTATTTTGATTAGTTTAGGAATACCTGCTGTGATTGTCACATCTGTAATAAAAGAAGGGAAAGGGATGAAGATACCATTCTGTATCAAAACGGACTATATAGAAGAAACAAATATTATCTTGGTTTGGGACTTGATAAAATCATGTGTATATGGTAGATCATTATTCTTCTATAAGCACAAATTAAAGGAATGGGAATCTGAATTAGTAAACTTACAAAACAAACTACATAAAGTTAGAGCTAACTATATTAATTATGATAAATCTACAATAATATTATAAAACATTTAAATAAAAACACTCCAAACTTTTATCATATAAAACAGCAATAGCCATAAAAAAAGTAAAGGTAGCCTCTCTTGATATGTCTCTGAAACCTATGCTCAACTTATATAACAGATTTCAAATATAAACTAAAACTGATAGAATCAGAGAGATAAAATATTAAAAATAAAACTTACTGAAACTGGAAATATTTTAGATACATTTAAGCAATATTTTAGAACTTTAAACCAAGAATCAAAGCATTTGGACTTAAATACAGAATTAAAACTGCATAGCATGCTGCTGGAAAAGATCAATTCTTTAACAAAGAAGAAAGTCACCAATAAAATCAAACAACTCAAAACACAAAAGGCTACAGGCATGGATGGAATAATTTTTTAAATATATAAACTGTTTTCTCCAACTGTTATTAAACTGTTTTCATAAAACCTTCATAGCAATTTAAAATAAAGAAATCATTATTCCATCTTGGAAATACTCATTAATTATCCCAGTACTGAAACAAAATAAAAATCTGCAAATGTGTTTATCTTATAGACCCATTTCTCTCTTAAATGATGTCTATAAAACGTTTGTGTCAATCTTTAATGATAGATTAAAATAACACTTAACACAAATAATTAATTCAGATCAAATTGGCTTCACATACAAAAGACAAAACACATGACAATATTATATTAACTTTTGTAGATGTCTTAAACAGCAGAAAAGAAAAACTTTATTTGTGAATCTAAATACTGAACTGGACATATTTATTTAAAACATTAGAAATATTTTAAATGTCTAAACATTTTATTTCTCTTTTAGAAATATAGTTTTATATATATATATATATATATATATATATATATATATATATATATATATATATATATGGGTCTATAATACATATTCGAACGCTTAAATGTTCAAATCTCTAAAGGTCGATCTTTAGAGATCGAACATTTAAATGTTCGAATATTAATAAAAATAATATAAAAAAAAAAGAAAAAGGAAAGGGTTTAAGCGGGGGGCAAGCCCCCCTGCACCCCCCCACACCCTCCGCTACTTAAATATACCAACTCTGAGATCGCACATCAATGCACTACAGTGCGGGAATGGGAAATTTCCCATTCCTTATACTGTAGTGCGATCTTGGAGTTAGTATATTTAAGTAGCGAGGGTGTGGGGGGTGCTGGGGCATGCCCACCTGCTTATACCTTTTTTTTTTCATTTTTTTTTCATTTTTACTAATATTCGAATATTTAAATGTTCGATCTGTAAAGGTCGACCTTTAGAGATTCGAACATTTAAGCATTCAAATATGTAATATAGACACTATATATATATATATATATATATATATATATATATATATATATATACACACACACATACACATTTTATATATATATATAAAATGTGTGTGTGTGTGTGTATATATATATATATATATCTACATATATATACATATATATATATATATATATATATATATATATGGATCCCCTATGAAATCCCGAACGCACACATTCCCAATGCCCAAAATACCGAGAGCAAAGACCCGAAACACCAAAACACCAAAAAATCAAAACCGCGAAATTCAAAATTGTGAAAAGTATCCCAAACATACAGTACACACAAACATTCACACATCCTCCCCAGAACACAAACAAACAAACCTATACTACAGACAAGCTTCCCTGCACCCCACACCCCCCTACTTAAATATTCTAACTCCAAGGTCGCACTACACAAACACACATGAAAAAACACCACACACTACCATTCCCCTTGCACACACAGATCACATTCACAACACACACTTACACACACACAACAACCAACACACACACAGAAATACCCTACCTTCCACCTACTCATTCACAAACCGCAACAGCAGAACCGTGAATTTCAACATCTCCGATTATCAGGATTTTGAAATTCGTGCTTCTGATCTTTCGGTATTGTGGGGTTTCAGCACTCTGGTCTTGATAGTTTGAAATTCGAGATTTCAAACTTGTGAGATTGTGTAGTGTTCCTATATATATATATATATATATATATATATATATATATATATATATATAGGAACACTACACAATCTCACAAGTTTGAAATCTCGAATTTCAAACTATCAAGACCAGATAGGTTGAGAAATGAAATGGCCAAGTTTAGCTTTAATATTTGTGATATATATATATATATATATATCACAAATATTAAAGCTAAACTTGACCATTTCATTTCTCAACCTATTATTTTGACTGCAGGAACTAAACAAGGTTCCCCTCTATTCCTAGTACTGCTTGTCTTAGCCATTGAACTACTAGAGATTTGTATTAGAAAGAACAAGATAAAGGGTATAGAAATATCAAGTAATCATATTTAAAAGTAATGATGTTTGCTGATGACATTCTATTAACCCTTTCAAACAAGAAATCAACTTTAAAGGAAATTGGGCTTATTAATAACTTTCAAGTTTGTTCATGATTAAAATTTAATACCACAAAGTTGTGATACTTTTTCCTAAATAAAAATTAAACTTCTAGATCATGTAAGATTATTATTGCTGGTTAACAAACCTCATCATTAGAATATTCAGGTGTAAATATAATGGATACAATAGAAGAAACTAAATACATTAATTATAAAACAATACTGGAAACTGTTCCTAATCTTACTGTCAAATGGAATAAAATAATAATATCCTTTGAAGACAGATTACAATTAATAGTGGCTCTATTTCCAAAGATATTATATATCATACAAGCTCTATCTCTATCCCCTGACAAATATCAATTAAAAGAAATTAGAAAAACATTATTAAAATTTCTCTGGTAACCTTGAAAACTTAAGAATAGCTTTCTAACATCACATCAAACTGTGGGATTCAGGAGGAATTAACTTTCCAAGCTTAAATATTTATGTAAAATTAGTAGTTTTAAAACTATTTGCAACTGGATCGATTCAAACTATAAATCAAATTGAAAAGCTTTAGATTTTCTGTTTTCTAGGGAAAAAAATGAAAGTTGATACAACTAACTACATTACAAAGGATAATCTTCTCTGGTATTATATGTACAATATATACAATATAACATCTCTTCTCCTACTATCCACTTACATTAATCATTTTATACAAATATTCAAAAACATTGTTATAGGAAACATAGATTTGAAAATCTGGTTTGAAGGAATCATTCCCATAAAAATAACTAGAGATTTTTTTTTTTGATAAAACCAATATTACTAGACTTAATAACTGGGAACAAAAGTTCATATGCCAGCAGCATTGCTTTAATGAATTAAAATCAAAAGCATACAATGTATAATAAATGAATATAATTTAGAGTCTCAATACTGGATTTATTTATATAATGTAATAACTGCTGCTTAACAGAAATGTCTCACTATCACAGTCTCAATTTAAAAATAAACCACTTCTAATACCAATTAGGTATAGATTAATTTATAATGATATAAATATAGACAATAGAATATCCAAGACGTAGAAGGTACTTACACATTATAACACTCATATTAATGACAAATTTTGGAAATATATTCATTTAGTATATGACTTAAATCTGACTGTAAATAACCAAAAAGTTTTGAACGCAATAAAACGTACCTCAAGGTTATAACATTGGAGTCATTTTACTTTGAGATTTTTGTATAAAATTTTAACTCCTAAGAGAATAGCCAGATTTAATAACAATAAAGGCATAAAGTATTGGTGATGTGTGACATATTGTAATGTAGACTGGTCACATGGATTTTTGACCATTTTCGTGTTAAACTTTTTTGAGAGAAAGATTTCTTAAAAGCATTACTGTTTGATACTTTTTCCTGGACAAAACTCCTGGTTCTATTTAACACAACTGAAACGCATGTATTGAACCATTATACTAACTATTTAATTTGGGCAATTATGGCAGTGGCAAGAAAAAACATAACCAAGAAATGGAAGAAATCACCACCACCTAAGTTTGAAGAATTTGTATCTTCTGTAAATGAAACTGCCTATAAAGAACTCAAAATTAAGGAAATCTGAATTTATCACATGATTGGTAACACAAATCCTTGTACCAAAGTGTTATCTCTCATTAATGCATTTCAAAATATTGCTACCTCTTCTCAATATTAATTATATGCCTAAATCTACTTTGTATTTCTATTTCATTGCTCATTTGACAAGGATAATTAATGTTTTTATTGTTCTATATTAAAATAGGTACAAAGTAATTATTCAGGCAACACTGTGTACAATATATACAGTTACAAAATTCTTTGTTTCATTTTTTAATTTATTTTAGCTTTTAAGAGTGAATATATTATTGTATTACGTTATGTATTTCTGAGCAAGATGAAATAAAACATTAAAAAAAAAAATCAGTGCTGGACTAGAAATAGGCTTAAATTAAATACAAAGAAGGGGCAGTTGCCCTGACCATAAAGTGTTAAGGAGAACTATTGTCAGACGCCAGTGGTGTGTTAGTACAGTACCAGCACTAAGAAATGAATACCGCTACTGTATTTTCAGTCATTGATGAAGTGCAAAAGTCCTTTGTGTGTACTATTTTAACTGTAGCAATGAGTTTGCTACAGTTTCAGAGCAGAATTTGGTCCTCAATCTTGAGAGGACTTTATTTTTGTTTTATGGTAGTCAGCTGTGAGAAGACCTTTTTTTTTCCTCTAAAACTTCTGAACTTCGATTTGAAGGGGTCACCAGATAGATGAATTGCACAGGGTGCCAGATAACCTACCAACAGTTGAAATCATCTAAAGAGCCACAGCTATAAAGATAGTCTCAAAGCTCAGTGATTTATGTCAAGTATTACATATTCTAAAGAACTTAACTCTGCTTGCTCATTTACACCTTCACAAAACAAATTGCTCCCCAAACAATCAAACTAATGAATTATCTTCATAAATAAGGTACAGAGCTATAAATCACTGCATCGCTACTTTACTGGAAGAATCTTCTATTACATATAAAACAAAGTGATTCCCTTGCTTCTTTTAAGGTAAACCACAGCAATGTGAATGCCCACAAATTCATCCCAGGTATGAAATGATTTGCCCATTTGGGCCAACTGGAGGCAGGAGGTGCTCTTTGAGGGTGGGTACTGGCAAGGTGATTATGGTCCATGGGCTGACTCCACCAAGTAAATTGTATAAATCTGCATATCCATGAATCCAGTCACAGCATGCTGAATATTCCCTCATATGTTGCAACTTTCATTCCTTGTAAATTTCACCTGAACTCTCTATACATTATATGAGTTTAACATCATTTTCTCAAAATGGCCCCCGGAAATGGGTACAAAATGCCAGGTAGGATCATACCAATGACAGGTAAAATGAGAGCATAACCTCCCTACTCTTCAAGTTTATTTGTCATTTCCTACTCATTTTATCTCAATAACCTTAACTTCAATATAATTTACTAATCTGTCTTTTTATTTTCTGTTCTACACTTTTCCTTAAATTGTCTTTCCTCAGATGAAAGATCTTGCATACATCAGAAGAAAAATCAGTTGCCATGTTTGTGGCCAAACTATCAGTGTTTCCCTCTTGGTGCATTTGCCCCATCCTCTTCATGCTGGTGTCATTGTCAAGCCTGATCATTCTGCATCACAGTCCTAATTTTATCTGTAACATGCATTCATTAAAAAAGACAGGGTTTAGATCTGAGCCCTATGGAACACTACTAGTAATTCACCTTTCTTCCACATTTTCTTCTCTACTATAACCTTTGAAAAAAAAACTTCTAATCACTTCTTCAGTTACCTGCAGAGTCTAATGCTCATGTCTTCCCCCACACTATTTCCCCAGCAGTCTCCTTGCAGTACGGATTTAAAATCTTTTATGAAATCTAGGTAGATTTTTTTTGTACTAGGAGGTCACAAGTATTTGCTCAAATAGTCAGGTACAGATCAAGAACAAGCTGGTTTGAAAGGAGCTGTAAACTAATGCTGCTTTGCTGTCCCCTGCAATTACTTTCTTTTTTTGACAGTGTTTATTAATCTATAAATGAGGAAAGGAACTAAAAAAAGGGAAAAGGGAGGGGGCACAGCCAATGAAAAGAAAGTAATTTCATAATTTATGTTGCGAAGATTGGGTAGAGATGGGGGAAGGCTGCCAGCCTAGCCAAATAGAATTTCATACATAATTCTGGCATTTGTAAATATAAATGTAAAATGCTGTTTCAACAATGTGGCAATACTGCCATCTTCTGTAAGGAAAACTAAGTCAAGCATTTCAAATCTTTCTTTTGAAATTAAAATTATTTCATCACTGCCTTTGATGTCCGGTCTGGCTAGAGGAAGGCTTCCTGCCTATTGTTTTAAGGCTAAAGTTAATGACCAGAATTTACATGTGGAATGTCCTTTTATTGCTCTAAGTGTAAAAGAATGTAAATGCAGTTTCTGTGTGGCATGGGAACCAGGAAGGTATAAAAGATGATGTAATGTTTAGCAGATCTGCAGTTTCAATTTAAACAGCGAGAACCAAAGATTATTAAGCATTTTTGTCTTGATATCCAAATCATCAGCACTGCCTGTGTCTTAAGTAAATTATCTTAGCAGTATGTTTTCTTGTAGAAATAGCTAGGACTATAAAGATTAGTCTAAGTGTTTTTCTGTTATGTCAGAACTGTACTACTGAATTATTTTAAGTTTCTCTGTGATCGCTGAACTCTTGAATAACACTGTGGTGTAGTAGCACTGTCTTGTGTTTTTAGTATTTATAATTAAATATTTTTAAACCCTTTTCAACTGTGGCTGGTTTATGCAGAGATAATTTAAGCTCTAGAGTACATTGCATGCTTATAAGGGATCCCGTAATAAGCCCTTCCAATAAGCCTTGATTGCTTAGTCACACTTACTATTGGATAATAATATTGCACAGTAATAATTGGACACCCTTTTAAGGGCCTTTGGGTAGCTGATAATTATTAGCTGGTGGTGGCAGTAATTACTACCGTATATTCTGGGTAAAGGGGCACAGCTGGATAATCTGTGTCAACCTTTCCCAGAAGTATCTGTGAAGTTGTATAAATACTTATCTCAAAGTGTGTGTGCGTGTCAGCTACTTGGGCAGGAAAATGAAGCACTAGTTGGACAGAGAGGGTACTGGAGGTTAGCTTGCCAGCTAGGCTGAGATCTGGACCCTATAGCTGTGCCAGTGGGGAGTCTTATTGGAGACCTGGGGAGCAAGGGAGCAACCAGCCCCAGAATGACTGTCATCTCTGTGTGCACTTAAGGGAAATTGTACTTTACTGTGTGTATTTATCATCCTTTCCTCATATATGAGACATCCTCTCTGGTGTTATTGGTGAGGACTGAGGCTCCTTGATTGCTGGGCCAGGGCACAGGCATCACATCTTTCATATTTGATGTTAAGATACTCTGCTGTAGAAGAATTTTGGAAAGCAAGCAGGATATCATGGACACCTTTAGCAATGCTAATAACTTCAGTCAAATTAAATTTTTATCCGGCTTTACATTCAGTATGACTGATGCTTCTGATTTAAAGGTGACTGTTAGAAATATCAGCTTCAGAGGCAAGACTCATAGCTACTTATAAAAGCATGTATACTATTTCTATGAATGTGCTATAAAACTGGCACACACAGTATTTTATGAATTGCCTCTCACAGTCTTATACTCAGGTTTTCATTTCAGCTATTTAAAATAACAGCAACTTTACTAACTTGTGATTCCAATATAACACACCGTCTCCAGTGCTACTACACAAGCTCTTTCCTCAATGGAACTGGTTACACTTTTCAGGCTTTTACCATCACCTTACTCATTACTGATATAAAGATATCCTACAACTCTTTGCTCTGCTCTTGAGCAGGCTTATTACTATTTCTTTTCTTCAGTCACTTGGGATGAATCTTTCTATTAAGCATCTACTGAAAATTGTTCAAGGTAGTTTCACTATTGTCCAGTTAATCCTCTAAAGGTTTTGGACAGTATATAAAATTGATTTGGGGTATTGGGCTCTTTTGATACCTCACAGTTTCTTAAATATTTCACCCTTAATAATAATTTTATATGCCCATCTGTGTTTCACACTGGACTTTCCATCGCTTTTTGGCCAATAATGAGTAGAAAATGTCATTCAGAACTCCAGTCTGTTCCTTCACCCCCTTATACCACTAGCTTGGTAATGTGTCTCTTTCCCTGCTTTTATCCTTTCCATTCTTCGGTAATTTATCTCTTTCCCTGCTTTTTCTTCTTCTTTATACTTCTTCCCAGTAGTCTTTCATTTTAAGTTGCAGTTCCTGTAGTTCTTCCTACAGAGCTTTTCTTTTCTCTATAATATGTAGGCTCTTTCCTTGTTTCTGTGTATTCCCCTTACTCACTGCTTAAACCAAATTAGTCTTCCTTTTTTCTATTCTTTCTCCTGCTAAGCCCTGCAGTTACATGGAAAATAACTACTGTACAAAATAATAATAAAAACTGGTAACCACTGGGAATTAAAAAAAAATCCTAGCATCTTAATATATATATATATATATATATATATATATATATATATATATGTCTCCATTTTTAAGTTTCACATAGTGTTTTTTTTTTCATTCAAGACCTCCAGTCATCCCTGGTCATGCTGTCTACTTAAATATTCAAAAATGTTCAATTACCACCACTTTCGTCTAACCATGCTCTAATGTTTGTTTCTGTATTTCCATAATCTGGTATTCTGCAGTCCCATACCCAGATTGTAGAGTTCACCAATGTCCCACATTGCTTGATGCACTAATTATTTCCTTCTCATGTTTGCAGTTGAGTAATAGGCTGCATCACTGAGGCAATTTGTTCTTGCCAGGGGGTCATAGCAAAATAGGGCTGTTTAACTGTAAAGGCCAAATTATAGCTTAAAAGCACTTTTAGAATCAAGAAATTTATGACAAAACAACATAGCTACCAATACAGGTGCCTAGAAGCACTTTGAAATGATGACAGAGGGCATCATTCAGGCACTCCTGATTCTAGTGGAAGGGAAACCCTGACTATTAAAGTCACAACTCTCTTGTCTTTCTACCTATCCGTACCCACTGGACAAATATGCTGTCCTTACTGCATATACAGTCTATTATTATTGTTCTAGCAGATAAACTTAAAGGACTAAGGCTATGAGTTGCTTATGAGTTTCATTGTGCAATTCTAGGTATGACTATCTTGGAGTTCATGTTTATTTTATGAATTTGAAAAAGTCACTTAACACAGTGTTCACAGATTGTGCCTTTTGAGTGTGTCTGATTTACAAATAAAATAAATATAGGAGGATGCTAGAGAATCCAGCCAAGACATCTGCCTAAGCCAAATCTTTGGACAGGGTCTGCAGACAGTTGGATAAAAAGAGTGACCCAGGGAGAAAAAAAAACATAATATGAAAATAAAGATGAGTGAGGAGGAACAGAAGGCTGTTTTTAAAGCTATGAATAAGGAGGAGCCATTGTGCATTTTGTCTGAAATAATAATCGCTGTAGGCCAGGATGGGAATTTCCTGAAAAAGCAATAGAACAACAAGACACAGAAGTGGATACTCTACAAAGAAAGTTAAAAGGTCTTCAGGAAGATAAAGCATCAGTTAAAGATGACCTACAGGAACAGATTCACAAAATATGAAAACTACCAGACCTAATGAAGAAACAAGGAAAAAAGATGGATGATCTTGAAAAATCTTTCAAGAAGGAATAATATCAGGATAACTGGAATACAAGGGACAGTGGATAAACAGTGAACTGGAGCTGTTAGTGATGCAGCTATTTCAAAAGAGACTTACCAAGAAATCAAGACACACTAATAGAAAGAAATGGCAACAAGCAGCAGCAGAAAGCTGACCAAGGTACGTTCTGGCATGCATCCATTCCTTTGCTATAAAAATGAAATACTAAGGAAGGTAAAGAGACTTAGTTATCCCATCTGCAGGGGTATTCATACAGGTAGGTGAGGATTACACAGAAACACTCAATAGGAGAAGCAAAGCAATGCTAAATTTATTTAATTAACCAAGAATGAATGGGACAGCTGCATTGTTGCAATTTTTTGCAATTCTGGAAGTACAGCAGGAGGGGAATTGCACAGGCTACACAACATGGAGGATGTTCAAACATTTCAACAAAGGTATCAAATGCAGGTAAACAACAGAGGCAATAACAATTGCAAATCACCTACAAGACATGGGATGAGAAAACATCCTTTAATGTAGGAGAAATGACAGAGTGAGACACTTGGAGGCATACAAGTTCAGATGCTGAAACCTCCGCAGGAAAGACAATGAGATCAGGAAGTTCAGAGGGGCCGCATGCCAGTAAAAGAGATGAGAAGGAAATAAATCAAAAATGCAACTACAAGGATTTGTGAAGAGAGTAAGATAGGAGATGGTATATGAGAAACAAGGGAAAGAATTGTATCAAAGGGACCGAGGAACTGGAAAGCCTTTCAGAAGTGAGATTTAGGCACAGAAAACTGAAAAAGAAGTAGAAGCAGAGACGAACAAAGGAAAGCTCTAATGGTGTGCCAGAAGTGAACTGCTGGACTAATACAGTACTAAACAAGCTTGCTAAAAGAAATTATGATGGAAGAGAGACATAATGAAAATTATCACATTACCAGAGAAGGAATAAATGCATGGAAGGAATAGTCACTAAAAAGCAGGTGACTAGGGGCATGTCGGGAAGGCTGTAATAAATGAAACAGATATGTACCTTGTGAAGCATGCCCAAAAACTGACATCAGAACTTTACAACAATAGGAGGAACTGAATCAATTCCCAGGACAAAAATGGGTATTGCAGTCATTAGACTAGTTGTTTTAGAACATGTAGGCTTATCCAAAGCCTGTAGGGATATTCAGTGACCTACATCATTGAAAGCTAGGTGTTGGTAGCTCAAAAACAAAGCAAAGCACTACTGGTAGGCCTAACACTGAAACAACATCTAGAGCTTCTGTTTGATTTAGGTTTCTAAGACACAGCACAGCAGATCCAGACAAAGGATACTAACTGTTGCTGGAACAGAGGCGGAGGGCAGAGCTCTCAACCAATCAGGGACAAATGTCAACAGAATCAGGGACAGTTGAGAGGTATGGCGGAGGGGAATATCTTATGCACTGCTGAGCCTGGTGCAGAGGGGGGCAGTGTCTGCTTAATAGCATGTCCCTTTAAGTCTGTCCTCATTGACTGGAGGAGATTTCCTTGTATTACTAAAAATGACAAGATCAAGTAAGTCTGTTGTTGGATTCAATCGGCTGCTACTTCCTTCTCTGTTTTCCCTGCTCTGTCTTCAGACAGAGAAAGAACATAGTGCATGTAATTTTTCTAGTTAGGTTAGAGGCAGTTAAAAGCACTACTGTCAGTTGCTTGCGAATGGTGCTCTTTCCCTGACATGGTCACAGATTTTCTACCTCTTACCTTGTAGTGGTCTAACTTGGCGACCCAGACTTCTTTATGAAACTCAGTCCAGAAAATTAAACTGCTTCTCTTAGCCTTTAAGCAGTCCATTGTAGTTCTCCCAGAATCAACTGAGGAATCAGTGCTGTTTGCTTTGCATTTCCATACCCTCAGAGCTGGCAACTGCAATTTATCATCAGCGGCATGGGTGGGTGGTCACTTCGCAGTGCTGCCATTAGGTTAGTGATTTAGTATCATTTACTGAGTGCAAGCACCTGTAGTATCATTTATGGTGTTTAAACTCATATGTTTCAAACGACATGAATGTAATATTTTGCTTCATATCACATTAATTTTGCTTAAGTGGGGTTTATTTTATTGTTTGCATGATGAACTAATAATTTTTTTTAATATCCATTTTCTCAACATTGCAACTGTCCCCCTGATGGATCATTCCAATTACTTCCATTATTATAGGGGTCAGAGGGAATCAAAGCACAGCAATCATGTAGGCAGAAACTGGAATATTCATCTTGATTCTTACTTAACTCCACCCTCTTTGCAAAATGAAATGATCTCTCACTGAAGTGAGGTCCTGCTGTGCCACCGCCAGTGTCTGCATACTTCCAAATATACTCACTGACCATGGTTATAGGGCAAACATGCTGACTGACAGAGCCAAATGCTGTGGCACTTAGTCCTGAAGGGGTCAGCACAGGAGTGGTCTGGGTTGCCTCTATTCTATCCTCCCAAGATGGGTGGGTTGACATCAGCTGCTATCTTTCCTACCCTTGTCACCCTGATTCTGTTCATTTAGCATCTGAGCTGCTTGTCAAATTTCACTCAGCTGGGTTACATTTAGTGTTGCACCTATCTGTGCTAGTGAGATGGCATTAGATTAACATAGGTTTGTTGGTGTATACTAGGCTAATGACTACTAAGGCCTTTATAAGCTTATCCATACAACCCAAATGTGTTCAAGTTATACGCTTTAGACATTTATCTAGGCAGTGATTGCTGGTTATTATATGATTTACTGCCTGTCTCTGTCCATCAGAGACATAGGCACCAAAGCTGTGGGAAATTTTATATTTCCCACCCAATGGTCCAAGTTACATTTAAATAGGGTTAGGGAGGGTCTTTGTTTCACATGGATGGGGAGCCTGTTCCAGAGAAGGGGAATTCTCTGAGATACATATCTGTCTCTTCAACATGTCCTATTTATGTTGTAAGCAAAATTTAAGTATTTAGATCTAGTAGCTCTGATGTTGTTTGTTGTGCAGATGTACAAAAAGTTCATCAGAGTGGGGACCAGGGATGCCTTGTATGCCAGGCATAGATTCCCTCTCAGTAGTCTGTAGGAGACTGAGTACAGAGATAGGGCTTTGAGGTGATATGCATATGGCATTTTGTTTATGCCCTGTATTCTTTTGAATGCAACCTTTGTGGATGTTTCACTTGCTGCATGTGTCTGGTCAGGTACATACTGAGAGGAGAGGAGGGCATTATACTTATTTATGGGTCTAATGAGGACCAAGTATAGTGGTACAATGACTTCCTTGGATCTAGATGCCATGCACTTATAAGCTGAGCAACATAGAAGGATTTCCTTACTAATTTGGATACATGATAGTCAAAGGCCAGGTTACTGCCTGCATGTATTCCAAGATCCCTGACTAGTAGGTTAACTCTTATGGCGGTTTCATTCCCAAGGTGGCCGGCTTCCCAAAGGATACTATTATACATTTCTTGGCATTGAGTTCTATGTCTTGGCTTTGGTATCAGTCATTTGTCTGTGTTAGATCCTCTTGTAAGATGCTTGGATCTTGGGGTTGTTCTAAGACTGCTCCCAGTTTGCAATCATCTGCAAGCTTGGTCAGCTAGAGGCCTTTGATATTGGCCTTGACATCCGTTAAGTAAATGACAAACAGGAGTGGGCACATTAAAGTACCTTGAAGGATGCCACTGGTGACCAGCCTCATTATGGAGGTGGTCTCACCAATCCTAATTTACAGGGTCCTGTCTGTGAGGTATGTAGGGCTTTATACCTAATTCTATAAGTTCGTTTACAATTCCTGAGTGGGGTATTGTATTGAATGCCTTAGTCAACTCACGGTAGGCAGCATGCACTGTTTTACTGTCATCCATTGCCTTGGTGACTTTCTCAAAAAGTCCATCAGGCTCAGTAGGCATGATGTTTCATTCATAAAGGTAAACTGGGATGGATCCAGTGTCTGAAGGTCTCATATGACTTTATTCATCATTTCCATGATAATTCTTTCTATGGCTTTCTATATGACTAGTCACACTAATGGGTTGTAGAGTCAGTGATCTCTTGATGGTCCACCCTTTATGAAGAGGGATGACCATTGCAGTCCTCAGTTCTCATGACACGAGGCCTGCTTTGACACTATAGTAAAATAGTAACTCCAATATCCCCGATAGGTCATATTTTAGAGTATTCACGAGCCTTCCCAGGATATTATTGCAGCCTACTGAGGCTGTGTTCTTGGCCTTAGCAAGTGCAACCAGAAAATACTCTATACTTATAGTTGGAGGAGTTATGCTTTGAAGGCATTTCTTGGGGGGAGGGGTTCCTGTGTTTGAGTTGGGGTGGTAATATTGGAGCTAAATTTTTCAGCCAGTAGATTCACTACTTCACCAGCCTAAGTGAATGTGGCACCATTAACCCCAGTTTAGCACACTGCTGTGCTGACCTTGAGGTTTATGACATAGCTGAAGAAGTCCTTGTGGTTGTCTTTTACCTAGAAGGCTATATTGACCTTAAAATTGGCTTTCTTGGGCTTAATTAGCCCTCTTAGTTGCCTGTTTAATTTTATTTCATAGATGAGACAGCTCTTATCTTTATGGGAGTTACACTTCCTGATTTTAGTCATAATTGTTTTCCTTTTGTTACATATCCTGATTAATATGGGGTGCCACCAGGGTGTTTTATTTTTGGAATTAGTTTTGGTCTTACTTCTGGTATGTACAGCAGCTTCTATGTAGCCATTAACATGGTTATACAGAGTTTCTGTAAACAATTCAGCATAGGCTGCTGTGTTCTCTGGGTGTGCAGGGGCACTAAAGTTTGACAAACTATTGCTTAAAAAAAGATAGTCTGCCTTAGAATAGTTCCTGTTACTTGGTTTACTGGGGTTACTCAGCTGATTTTGATTTTGAAGGAGACAGCTTTAAGGCTGGACCTTACAAGAGATGATGTGACATGATGGGGTGCAGCATCCTCCAATATTTGTGAGTATGAGGTCCAGTATGTTGGAACCTCTAGAGGGCATATGTACTACATGGTCAAGGGTGCTTGTAATTATGAAGTTCAGGAATCTCTGTGCCTGCAGATTTGAGGGTAGGATTCCCAGTCTATAGTAAGGTAATTAAAGTCCCCCATGAATAAGGTGTTAAGTTGGATGGTGAGTGCCTTCAGTGGGAATAAGTATGCCCTATAAATTTCATGGGACACAGAAGATGACATATAGCTTGCTAGTATAGGATACAGGATTTTATCTATGGTGACTGGCACATGGAGAAACTCCAGCTCATCATCATGTCTAACCATCCTAGAGGTAAGGTTGTAACTGATGTACATTGAGACACCTCAACCGTTGGTCACTGTCTGTGCAGCTACTAGTCTAACAGTGTGGAATGCAGTGAAATCATGTACAGCCGGTGGACTGCCTGCTACTTTAAACCATGTCTCAGTAACTGCACAGATGTCTATATTCTCCAGGGTGGTGAAAGTTGGAGGGAGTTTATTTTTTGTTTAGTGTTCTGGCATTGAGCAGTAACACCTTGAGGGTCACTTGAGTTGATTTTACTATGTCAGTAGGTTTGTCAATTTGGCATTGCCTAAAAAGCCTCTGTGGGGGAGGAAAAAGTTTTAGACAGTATTAGAAATCCTGGAGGGGGTAGGTGTAGACTATCTTTGACAAAGCAATGTGGTCTGTTAACCATTTCTTCTTATGCTGACAAATACTGGATCCCCATAGGAAGTCACCCGAAACTCAGCCAATTGTTAAAATCAATCATCTTCTGTTCATATTGTGGCATCATCCTTGGTGAAGGTAATTTGCTGCTCGGTGCTAGGCTTACACCAGTCTGAGGCAGAAAGTCAGAGAGAGCTATAGTGTCTGTCTTCATATAGTCTAGGGAGCTATGTCTCAGTTCATTTATGCCTATGTAGACTGTGGTGCAGTGACTTGATTCCACATATAATTTTGCGATTCCTGGCTCCAGATAGGAACTAACCTTTATCTTCAACTTGCTCAGCCTGATAGAGGGGTATTGGTATGTTTTACAATGGAAACACTATTACTACAGCCCTGGGAAACGTGTTTTCCTTCCTCGTGGGCTCTATATTTGGGGTTCCACTGAGTGTGACTGTATGTGTAATATTAGGTGTTGGTGTTGTTGAGTGCTTTTTGGTTTGCTGAGGATAATCTTTGCTGATGGGCAGTGTATGATGTCTTTGTTGTTCAGAAAGATTGCATTTAAGTTCCTCAGCATATGTTAGTCTGTGTGTGTACTGTATGCTGTGTGTAGTGGGTGTTGTGTGCATTTTGTTTTACAACCTGGTGTATGCTCGTATGTGAGAGCCTCCAGTGACATTGTATATATACACCTCTTGCATATTGCATCTGTTACTTTAAGGATTAAATAGTTGTTAGTAAAAAAATCAGACAATTTCTACACTGTTCAAGATACCCTTATCCACTAAGTTGGCTGCGGAGAAGTTAGAAGACTTAGCATTCATGATACCATGAATGTGCCTACTAGTTAGCAGTCTGTGCTGTACAGAGACCAGAGAGTGAGTTAGGAAGTCCACTGGATCTATATATTGGGCTGCTCCCTAGCACCAAATTGTCATCTTCTTCATTTCACTCTCAAAAAAAAAACTCCAGATTCATTAGACAGGATCTACCCTTAAAAATCCAAATTGTCTGAGGTCACATCTTATATAAGATTTTTTATATCATATCATATCAGGTCTGATAAGACCTGCTCCATGGCCTTGCAGGCGATACAGTGGAATACATACTTGCCCATTATTTTTAACATGGCTGCCTAATGCAGCATGTTGTCTACCTGCTTTTATGTTATAGCAGGGAATCATATTCTTCCTTTCTGCGAATTTGACTCAGCAGAGCATTGTATCATTCTCCATATCAGTGATCTTTAATGTTGGCACTGGGTATGCTAATCTTTCAGCAAATATTGCTGACTGTGAGTAAATTAGCTGTATTTCTGACACTATCCATAAAACAAAACATCTCCTATGGGAATTCTTTGTGCATTTTATTTTGTGTGGAGCGAGTCTGCTATATGGCAATCATTGATGCAGAATGTAATTTCTTGATTAAGCACATAATGGTGGAATGTTTTCTATAGCAGCAGTAACTATGCTGTGCATTTTTGTACTCTTATGAAGAAAATGTCCGCCACTCACTATTGACAAGATTTATTAGCTGTTGCTGGTTTGGGTGTCTAAACAGATGAGAAAACCAGTAAGTATGACATTTATGTCTGGGAGTAATAGCTTAAATTTGATTGTTTCCACAAAACCGATTTTGTAAAACGCCAAGACATTTCCAGTGAACTGTGAAACATTAGTCAGAGAAGTGCATGTCAGGTTATGCTGTCTTTCAGTAGCTTTAGCCTCAGTATGTCCATTTTACAAGAAAAAAAATACAGTTGTAGTAAACCCATAGTCTTGTTGCTCTATTTTTGACAAGATATTGCCTTTTAGGATGAAATATTTGTTTATGGTCTCCTACCAGTTCAGAGAAAGATAGTATCTCGATGATCATGTTTCCTGGACTGCTTCTAAGCAGTAACATTTTTGGTTACAAACATTGTCTTGCCAATTCACTACTATTAATATATTTTATCACTAGCATTTTACTGAAGCTGTGGTAGGGCTAGCCAGCTGGCAGTGTACATCTTGGCTCTAGATGACTGTCACTGTTGAAGTGACACCCCAACCCCATGTGAAAAAATGGGAAACGGGGTTGTGGATGGATGGATTTTCATGAAGATTTGTTCCAAGTGTATCTAATAACTTATGCAAAATTTAAAGTCAGATAAAAACATACAAACTGGAAAAGCTGTTGACATATTATTTCAGTAATGGTATCTCTACATTTTATTACTGAGTATTTCATTCCACAGAAATACCCTGATTTCTGGAAGGGGAATAAAACAGACACTTTGTTTAAATCAGTACAAATTTTTTAAAAAGCAGGATTCTTCTTGGAACTCCACAGTTGGCTATTCATTTCAGATTTTCTCCAGCAGGTTGGATCAATACATTGTTTACCTGCATTTGCCAATCCATGGTTTGCTGCAGTAATATGCTGCAGCTTAAACTTGTTGAGTAAGGTTTACTGTAAGATTGCAGTACCTCAGAGAAAAGGAGGAGGCAAAGCCACGGTGCAGTGGTTCTCACTGCTGCTCACTCCTCTTTGTTCCCTGGCTTCGTTCTTGGCCGCAGCATTTTCTGTGTAGAATTTCCACATCCTCTCTGTGTTTACATGGGTTTTACTGGGTCCTCTGGTTTCAACATCTGGAAGAAGAACTGTGAATTGGTTATCATTTAAACTGCTGTGTGTCAGTCAATATATGTGTTTAATTTTGATTTACTATAGCACATAAACACCAAATATGTGAAAGTAGACAAAGAAACTAGCTATTTCAAAGCCTCTGATTGGATTGCTGTGGAACCTTGAATTATGCTATTTTGCTTTTGAACAGTGGGACTGTTTGAATAGTTTTACATTTTCTATGCTACTATACATTTCCCAGAATTGCATGACCTTGTACTCATTCACTCAGATCTGCTCAATGATAAGCAACCATGCTACAGATTGTGACTATTTTGCACTGAATTTGATAACCTACCAGCCTAGAGTCACCTAGGATAAGTACATTTTTGCATTGTTACTGAGTTACTGTGGTAGCACTTCACTCATTTTTAGCTTTTATTGTTATCTGAGTTAGACTTGCTTTGGTTTAAACTTCAGTGAGAGTTTCGAAAGACCCTAGCCATTTCTAGCCCTCTGATTACGGTAGAACCTTGTGTCGGCTCGTTTGCTTTTGGTCAATGAGCTCGTTTGAATACCTTTACCTTCGCTGTGCTGTTATAAATTGACTCCATTTACGCAGTGCGATTTACAAATGCAGACAGTTAGAACCTTAGATTTCTCTAACTTCTCCACAAGTTTCCAATATACTTAAAAGTCTGTAGTTAACCAAAAAACCTGCTTTGCATAAACAAGTGAGTTGGTCTTCATTTTTAGACTTTACTCCTTCTTCAGCCCACATTAGTAAGTAAAAGCAACTATGGAGTTCCATTTTTCCAACCATTTCTGTAACCTGTAGGGTTAAGGAATGCACATGCTTGCTGCTGTTTTATTCAACAAAGTAGCTTTTATTAAAAAAAAAATGAAATGAATGTTGATATTTGTTTCCTGTAATTTGTAATAAAATTTGTATATAAAATGTATGCACTACATTTCTACTTCTCTACTCCATTCTGAATGGTGTCTTAAAAAAATACTCTACTTCTATTCTGAATTTTATTGATGAATTTAATTTAAAGGCATCTTTTTCCTGCCATATAGAAAGAATCTCTATCAGAAATTTTTTTTTCCAAACATTAAATCATCGCAATCAGTCCATCAGTCCTATATACAGAATTGGGGCTTTTTCCATCATTTTATTATCTTGGGGTAATACACACACACACACACACACACACACACACACACACACACACACACACACACACACACACACACACACACACACACACACACACACACACAGTTTTCACATTTTTAAATCCTCTCATTTTGAATTTTACCAGATAACAGGAGTTGACTTTTAAATATTTCTTAATTTTCAAAAGGCTAAATTTGAATCTGATGATTTCTCTCTCTGTGTATACAAATAAATAAATAACTAAATATATATATAAATATATATATATATATATATATATATATATATATATATATATATATATTACACATAGCAAAGCTCTCGCCACCCAAGATTGTGCTAGACAGTCAAAAGGAGGAGGTTAACACCTGCACTACACCTCAAGCAACACATAGCCCTTCTAAACCTACATCACCAACACCCTCACATAGCAACACTAAACCCTCATATGTGGAGGCCTTTAACAGTAATCTGCCCAAGCAACAAGGACCTCTGAAGCTGAAATGAAAACAAACACCAATCAAAACCAAAGTGTCACATAGCTCACAACACCAGTTTTCCACCCAACAACAGCCCCTAAGGCAAGACAACGTACCCAACACTTAAGTCATAGGTGACTCTATAGTCAAGCACACTGATGTCCCACTCACCAGGCTGAACAAGGAGAAAATTACAGTCAGCTGCCTGCCGGGTGCCAGGATCTGCCACATAATGCATGCACTCAAGTCACTCCACACAAGTACAAATATGACTCTGTCATTGTCCATGTTGGAGTGAATGAGTTGAGATGCACCTCCCTGGACTACATGAAAAGAGACATGGAAGAACTCTTGGATCATGTGGCCCAGGCAGGAATTACCTTAGCCATGAGTAGCATCCTGTCTTCGCCAGAATGATACCACAGTATAAGGACAAAATGACTTCAACAATTGGCTAAGCTTCTGGTGTCATTCAAAGGGGATCCAGTATCTGTCTGCCTGTGACGACATGATCGACATGCTTTGCCAGAGATGATCTGCACCTATCACCCCTGGGATTCAGGTTACTGGCTAAAGCTCATCACCCCTATAGTGCCTTTTTTAGGCAAAGTTCAAAGGACAAAACCACCACTGTAACAGGTACAAACATGCAAAATCTGAAGGTAATGCTACTCAATGTTAGAAGTCTAAACCTCAAAATGCACTCTCTCGAGGCACTCGTAAAAATGGGGAACATTGATTTCTGTGCAGTAACTGAGACCTGGTTCAAGGCTTCAGCAAGCACCTCTGCAACACCAGGCTACAACTCTTACCACACTTTTCATCCACCAAACTTGGACCGAAACACTAAAAGTGGAGGAGTGTCCATATTCACGAAGGATATTCACACCACCAGGCTAGTTGCCCAACACAATGCCCAGCACAATGCGTCTGAAATTCTCCAAGTGCAACTAACACTAGGTAAGACTGCAATCCAAATTGTAGCTTGCCCCCCACCATGCCCCAAGATTCTCACTACACCTTTCTACACATACTGGAAAATATTAAGACACAATCAAACACCCTAATACTGGGTGATTTCAACTACCCTGCCATTAACTGGGAAAACTACTCTGGTACCAACACCTTTGCCCAACAGTTCTTAGAATTCATAAATTCCAATGCTCTGGATCAACTAATCCATAGTCCCACCAGGGGCTCCAGTATCCTAGACTTGGTCATTACCAACATGGGAAATCGATGCTCCACACCTATGGTCAACCACTCGTTGGTCAAGTCTGACCATAAGCTAATCACCCTTGACATCCTCCCCTCCCCACCCCCCCCAGTAAGGAAACCTCCGTAAGAAAACTTCTCCAAAGCCAACTTCATGCTACTCAAGTCAGAAGTTACAAACGTCATGACACCCATGCAGACAGGAACTGAAAGTTTGACTGCTGAATCCTACACTAAGGCACTGTATGAGCACATCCACTCATGCATGAATTGTGCCATCCTAAATAGAACCAAGATGCTGTCCTCCAAAAACAGGAAGCCAATCTGGTGGTCCCCTGCCATAAACAAACTTTACAATAAAAGGAAGAAACTGTTGCAGAAAAGAGGAAAATCCCAGGATGTAAAAAACTCCCTTACCAGCCTCAGTAAGAAGCTGAGATCCCTCATAAAATCCTCCAAAGCTAGTTACAAAAATAAAATTGCCAAAGAGTCCAAAGACAACCACAAGGCATTCTATAGCTATGTCAAGAATCTAAATGGCAATGCTCAGATCTGCTCTGAGCTACAACAGAATGGCATTAAATATACTGATCCTAAGGATATTGCCAATATCCTGGCAGATCGATTCAGTGCCAACTTCACCCCTCTCTCACCCCCTAAAGGGCCCATCTCAATACAGAAAGATTGCCAAATTATGGTAATAATGGCCACACAGGTAAAAAAACGCACTCTCCAAAGCTAAGAATACAGCATCCATGGGACCAGCTGACATCCCAGGCTGTGTACTACATGAACTACAAAATGAGCTGGCACCTCACCTAAGTGTCATGTTTTATAATAGCCTCACCTCAGGCTTCATGCCCACTGAGTAGTGCACAGCTACAGTTATCCCAATCCACAAGGGGAGCTCCACCTTGGATCCTGGGAACTACTGCCCCATCAGTCTGACAGGCCTGATCTGCAAGGCCATGGAACGTATTATCATGGAACTTATAAACAAAGACATTGTCAACCTTCAAACACTGGACCCCACCCAGTTTGGGTTTGTGAAGGGCCAATCTTGTTCCCTGAACCTGACTGACTTCTTCGAATCAGTTTCCAGAACTGTGGACGAGGGTAAGGTGGTCCACTCAGCCTATCTGGACCTCGCCAAGGTCTTTGACACCATCCACCACTCTGGAATCATAGATAAACTTACTAAGCTGGGCATTAATCCCTACGTCACTTGATGGGTTGCCAACTAGCTTACTAACAGAACCCACACTGTAAAAGTAGCCAACTTCAAATCTAGCTCCAGACAAGTGGAGTACCTCAGGATTCAGTCCTGGGACCACTCTTGTTTGGCATCTACTTCTCTGAAGTACAGGCCAACACTAAGGGACTCTGGCTAACAAAGTTTGCAGATGACTGCAAACTGGGAGCCATTACTGAATTCCCAAGTGATGTGGATACTCTACAAAAGGGCCTTACAGAAACAAATGCTTGGTGCCAGAGCCATGGGCTCAAGCTCAATGCCAAGAAATGTATAATTATCCCCTTTGGGAAAAAAACAAGTACCCATGAATTACCACATAGTTGGCAGTACACTAAACACCGAAAGTGTGATAAGACACTTAGGGACACAGGTGGACAGTGGTCTCACCTTCGATAACCACATAGCCACAACAGTTAGAAAATCCTTCTATGTGGCACACCTCATCACTAAGAGCTTTACATCCAGAAAAAAGGAGGTCATTGTCCCATTGTACTCATCCCTCATTAGACCCATTATAGAGTACAATGCCCCGTTTGGTATGTACCTCTCATAACATCTTTAACAACTGGAAAGGCCGCAGAAATACCTCACTAAAAGAATCACAGGCCTAAAGCAGATGCCTTATGCTGACTGTCTAAAAAAACTACAGCTATACTCTGTCGCATATCGTCTACTCAGAGGCGATCTCTGCTTAACATACAAGGCCATGTCAAACCCAGAGCTGTTGGACATGCTACACTTAAAGAAATCCCAATCCCTCAGAGCCACATGCTCCAGGGATCTAAACCTTGTCATCACAATGAACAAAACATGTTGGAGGGATAGGTTCCTGACCTACAGACTCCCCAAACTCTGGAATAGACTGCCCATACATGACAAGCAGAGTGCCTTTTTGGCCCTCTTCAAAAGGAACCTTGACGATTGGATGGGAGAAAGGAAATTCACCCCGGGGGTCACGTCAGTCGCCCTGCTAGACAGGGGTCCAGGGAAGTAAATAGTCTGGGAAGAAATAGCCAGGGAATTGTTATGGCTAGGCTTGTATAGGCCCTAGGGCTGATAGCCTAGTACCAACCTATGAACCTATAAGGTATCCTTTCTGAAAATACTACTTTAAGATTTCTTTAGTTCAGGATATAGGGTAATGACTGTGTCTAAGAAATTAACTGTCTTTCCAACCCCACTGAGTTTGAAGTTTTAACCAGTCATGGCTATTGTTAACATGGGCATCATGGGGATCACATCAGTTGTCCTGCTAGACAGAGGTCCAGGGAAGTAAATATTGTGGGAAGAAATAGCCATGGAATTGTTATGGTTAGTCTTGTATAGGTCCTAGGACTGATAGCCTAGTACCAATCTATGAACCTATACATACACACAATCACAAATATACACACAAGTGAGTGTGTATGTATCTATAAGGGTATAGGTATTGCTGTCTTCCAGATGGGGGAAGCAGGGAATGATATGCCCCTCCACTTTAATACCTTCAAAAAGAGAATTTTTACATCTTGATAACTGTAGGCAAGGCATGAGTCTCAGTGGGCTGACTTTTAGTGATACTGATGAGTTTAGGGAAATTTGATGGCTTAAATCTGATGTGCTGGGTCTGCACATCTGTCCTGTTCTGCTTCTGGGTGTATTATTTTAATCAACTATATTTCATTTAGTACAAGCACTACAGAGTGCATATTCATTCCTTTTTTATTCCTCATAATATTTTTCAGACTATGCATTTTCTATGCCGGTCTTGCATAACAGAATTTATTTATTTAGTGATTGCTTTCTTGACTTATTGTCAACTGGGTATGTGGACTGGTCTCCAGGGATCCTTACGAAGGACACTCTTGGCAAAATGTCCCAAAAACCTGAGAAAACACTGAATTTTAGTAAAAAAAATAATGCAGTATAAAAAATAAGAACATGAAGTACAAGGAAAAACAAGAAATGGTAATTTATACAGAGAGAAGAGGACGTAAAACATTATCAAGGGAATCCTTCCACATGGTCCAAAATTTGGACAGTTAACATGTCACTAATACCTGAAAAATGATGCATGCAGGCATAATACGTCATCAAATCTTTTTCCGCTATGAGTAGCTTACTGTAGCTAGTATTCAACAGTTCAGAGTAAGTTGGATAACATAGGCATTTATGTATGTATGTATTTAATTATTTGTTTACTGGAACTGCCATTTGGTCATACATTGACCCTTTTCAAAGGAGGCCCAGGGTGAAACACTCCAAGAATAAACACATATGCAAAGGTACAAAAAGCAGATAAGAAAAATTACAAATCCTTTAAGTAATTTAATTGAATGAATGCAAATAGAAACATAAACAGACTTTTCAAAAGACAACAATATATATTAATAGATAAAATGTTTGTAAGTAATGAATAAAATCTAATGAATCCATACAACAATGGTTGAAAACAAAGAAAGTTGTAGGAAAAGGTCATTGCTTTTTAAAGTGAAGTTTGAAGAAAAAAAGGTATTTACATAATGTGCTGGTAGAAGTGATAGTTATACAGCAGTGGGTAGGAGGAGCTAGTGAAAAATACAAAGTCTGAATGGCAACACCAGAGAAATAGGTAGATATGTCAGCAATGGAAATGTTTGGCTCATGCATGGGATGTGAGTGGGGTAGAAATAGATGATTAGTAGGTAAAGCTGAGTAAGAGGAAGTTTGGAGAATACTGTGTAAGAAGAAGTAGGATTATTGTCATAAAGAGAGACTATAAAATGCCAGTGTATGTTTTGTGGATGGGTAGATGGAAATGTGATCTGAAAGGGGATGAAAGAAGAGGGAAGAGAAAAAATTAAGGTAGTGAGTGATGAGATGTTGAAGGGGGATAGCAGGGTTTAATATGTGAGAAGGTGATAGCGGAGATGTAGAAGGGGGAAGAAAGTAAATGGTTTAAGTGGTTTAGGGAAAGAAAATGCTAGAGAGAAAGGTTGTAGATATAATGTATCAGTATAGTGTCCTTAGATAAAGTAAGGGATTCTTACCCTTGTTTGTAGTGATTTCTTTATTATGGTTTGTTAAATGTATGTGATAGATTTGTGATGCAGTTGTGGAATGAATTGTAATCATTTGTTAAATTAGGTATTGTACCAACATGATTAAGAATTTGTGTTCTTGGAGCTTATCTCCCGGGGCCTCTACTGAAAATGGCCATATATCCAGTTAGACTAGCCCGGTCAACAAATGTAAAATAAATAAAAATAAAAAGGGATTGCATAGATGTAGCTTGGACACAGACTAATTTGTCCAGAGATGCTACAGGATGAGACAAGGGGAATTGTTTGGATGATATGACGTTAGGCAGGAAATAGGGATTAAGGGTGAGTGATGGGGAGATGAGTGTTAACTATATGAAGGAAAAGGAGGGATAGGCAGGAAGTGTGGTATGGGGTTGGGAGGAGCTTGGGTGAAGCAGATTTTGGTGTTGGCTAGCTGAGCCCACCCTCCAAGCCCTCAGTGTTCATTATTCTGCTTTACCAGTATTATGACAGGATATTGGATGTGAGTAAAGGCAGGGAAGAGGGGCTGTGATGAGCCCCTCTTCTGTTTCCCCTTCTCATTAGTTGGTTTGGATTGGTATTGTGTGGTTTTGGTATAGAAGTGAGTGGTATCACGATGCTTCTAACAAAAGTTGGGTATAAGTGAATGGATTGTTTAACGCTGCTTTTTGGTATTAACTGGATAAAGGTGACTGGGTAACACTGCCTTCTGTGTTTGTTTTGTTGTAATTCCTGACATTTGAACATTATGGAATTTAGTGTATGCTATTGTTAATCAGATGTTATTAATAAATGGTCATCTTAACCTAAAGGTGTGGTTTGTTTTGTGCAAAAGGGGTCTGGATAACTTAAAATACTCTATGCAAGTGGACAGCAATTTTTGTCTAGCCAGGAGTTGAGTAGGAACACAGCCATTGTGATCACTGGGGCTTGTTTTAATCGAGATTTGAAAGATCTCACCTGAGGTATTTGTTTAAGTACAAGTGGAATTGAGTTCTAGATTTTAGAAATGTAGCAGGAATTGAGATTCTTCAGCAGAGTTGTTTGATTACTTGAATCTCAGAAGCCAGCACTAGATATTTTCTAGTATTTTCTTCAGACGGTAGAGTATGTAAGACAGCCCACAAGTTCATAGGTTCATAGGTTAGTACTAAGCTAACTGCCCTTGCGAGCCATTTTTAAGCCTAGCCAATTATCCCTTGTGAGACTCAAACCCTACACCTTGTGTTTGTAAGGCAAACACTTTAACCATTAGGCCACCCTCCCAACCCCAGTCAGCACAATGAATAACAATTAGGGTGGTATGTGGCATATTTACCCGTTATGAGTAGCATAGGACCAGTCATTCATCCTTAGAACAGAAAAGAGTAACTTTCAACTAAGTGTTTTGACATTTGGATTTAAATAGGGAGCTTTTTTATTAATCTCTTTTACATTTTTCATTATCCCTGTATACTGGCACTCCTTTACATTCACAAGATGTAGGAAGCAGACAATTATTCTAGCTAATCTGACTTTCAAATGTGTTTAACATTTTACTTCACACATCCCTCATTTATGCTTTGCTTCTCCTCCACCCATCTGGTTCCATAATGATTCCACTTTGCCTTTTTCAGTAGTCCATTATGTTGTCCACAAACCTCTTTGTGAAGATGTATATTTATAGACCTAGTGAGGGCCTACATGTTGATGTCCATATCTCATCTACCTCTGTACTTTCTGTTTAGAGTAACTCCTTCACATCTCCCCATCATGATCTTGTATGCATATGTCATGTCCCCCATCCCATCTGCTCAATGGTAAGAAAAACACTCAAACCTCTATCTCTAGTCATATCTTTTTGCCTCCATCTCATAAACATTACTGGTGGCTTTGATGTGTCCTGTTTCTCTGTGGCCTCTAGAACTGCACCCATTACTTGAAAGTGGCCTGGATAGGACATCATAGATTGGAAATTTTACTTTGTTGCCAGAATCTCTTCCTGAGGATAATCTTGCAACCTGATGTCTACTACCACATCTCTGTCTCTCTCATTTTGCATCTGGTAGTTTAATGTACATGTGATAAATACCGTGCGTCTTATGCATGTTTAGTCACCGTAAACCCCCTCCCCCAAGCTGATACTTCACATCACAGTTATTGGCTGCTGTGGGACTTTACACTTCTCTGTACTGAACCACAATTGTTAGTGTTATTCTTTTTTGTTAAACTCTTTACTGACATGCTAAAATATGACATAAATAACACACAATAACTAAAGACACTGGTTTGATCATCAAATAATAGAATGCCAGTAAAATAAGACCACGACTTCTATTATTCTACCTACTTTCTAAGTCTTTTCTTGGAACCATCCCCTGCCCTTCACTGCAGTACCTGTTTGCCTCACTGAAACTGTTTTTTTCTATCTGAAGTTATAATGGAAACAAGCAATTAGAAGAATAGTGGATCAAGGTCCAACCACCACAGTACTTTCATACCCAGTTCTCTTAATCTTGGCCATGCCTCTCTCGCCAACACCTTCTCTGTTGTACTATCCAAAACACGGTCCACTTCCTCAGTTTTACAACTAACTTAAACCCTGCAATTCTATCAGCTTCTTGTGTGGGACTTAGTCAAAGACCTAGCTGATGTATATGTTAACCACATCTGCTAGTATGAAACTCAAAAAATATCCAGCAGAATAATCATAAAATTTGAACTAGTTTAACTTCTTTCTGCCATGAGCCATGTACTCACACTCTGAGACTGATGTCCTCTTGAAAAGTAGACAGACCTTTACTAAGGATTTCTTCATGAGTGCTACTGCTACTGTTACTGTTATAAATCTAACTGACTTAACATCACTGAAATATCTTTTATATCCCCAAAGAACTAGCCATTTCCAGTTTTACCATTATCAGGTGATCAGGAACTGGTCCAAAATTGGATTACTATCTGAGTCAAATGATACCCTGGGAGGCAGCACATATGGTCCATTTTTCCAATACTACAGTCAGTAACATGTCCATCTTCTCCTTCTTTATCTTAATTTCTGTGTTCCTCTGCACCTTTTGTGCCCTAGATCTCCATTAGAATGATACCCTACCTCTTTTTCTTCAAGGAAAGTGAATCACAGTGTTCATTTCTTCGTTTTTTCTTTTCAAACCTCTCTCTTCTGGGCCATATCTGATACTGATTTCTCCTTTTCCACAGTATATCTTTCTTACATATTTGACTAGGATGCATGCCAAAATTGCAAGAGCTATGGCTGCAATTCTTAGGATAAGTAGTGTAACCATTCAAGAAATCTGAAGTCGCACCTTGGAGCATTCATTTTTTTCAAAGAGTTAGTAATCATGAAGTTAGAAAGCAGAAGGTTTTGGATTTGACAGCCTATCTACAACATGGGATATACAGCACCTGCAAAAATGCTCCCAAGGTGTCAATAGCAAGTTTTGGAATTGACATTTTCTTTGTAAGTGCAGTTTATATTTCATGAGTTGGTACTTGCAGAATTGGTCTCTTTTTTTCTTCACTTAATTCATCATTTCTTTAACCCCAGTTTACATACTCCACCCATATAATGCCCCATAGTATTACCTTTGATTTCATAGTCTTCCTCCCACTCTAATGTATAAATTGGTGTATGATCACATGGTCAGTGTAGTCTAATGGTACCTTCACCCAGACATTTCTGCCCTCCCATGTTGCAGACCTCATCCAAAATTTTGCATTGCTGCTACATTCTTTCATCAGCTGACTGAACCCTATTTGATTCAAGACATCAAGCAACCCACACCTTCTTCTGTTCTGGAGCTTGTGAGCTAATAGTCTACTAAAGTGCTTTTCCCTGGGTTTCTCATGAAGGAGGACTATGCTGGCATCAGATCCAGCTTTGTCATGAAATAAATTGATGTCATCTGTCCTTAACTTTTCTTGAATATTTAGTGAAGATTTTAGCAAATCCTGGCTCAAAGATGGATAAATGGCTGAGATGATTGAAGTTTAGGAGTGACCATGGTACTGGAGAAGAATGGCAGGGACTGTCTGGGAAGAGTAGCCAAAGCTGGCTTGCTTATCACAAAGAAGAGAGTCAGCTGAGTTCCAGTGTGATAGCAACCTTTCAAGGAAAGTTTCTAGAAGAGTACACTATTATTACAAGGAATGAGTTCCACAAGCTCAGTAAAGGAGTACTTTCACTCCAGCAAAGCATTATGGGAATGGAGAAGAATATATCCACAGTTGGAAATGTGACATGTTTTTTGAATAATCTGGGGTGGATATACACCTACCATACAAAAAAATGTTCTAAGGTTGATAGTATATACAGCTACTGCATTTTTCTTGCTTTTCTCATGGAATATCCCAGCATCACCTCTGTCCAGGATAGCCCCAGTTTCAGAGTTCAAGCTAGACTTGAAGCACAAAGGGTGGTCAGGGAGCATTGTTGACTCTGCCCAAGCTTTCCTAGGACGCAAAAGCAAAATACAAAAGAGATTTCTAGAGTCTGAAGACAGGCACATATTCATTTGTGACACTAGAGTTTACAAGAATTTCATTGAGTCAAGTATTTCTGTCTGTCAAGAAGAGTTTTATCAATGATGTGCTTGGCCAGTAACTATCTCAGCCTATTGAAATGTTACAGCAGTTCATACCTGCATACCTAAAGTGGGGGCCTGTGACTGTGTGACATCCTAAGGGTGCCCTTCACTAATGATAGCAAAGAAATTGCTGATAACTATTTCAGCAACATCTAATGACTGAGGGCATAGGGGAGATATGTCTATATGAGTCAGGCAAATATAAAGATTACACCTTCAGCTACGTATTTATAAATTATAGAACTACAAAGGCTGGCAGTTTGGTTTGCAGAGTTAAAGCAATGTGCTGATAAAAAGCTTCATCCTGATGTCCAGGGTCTGTGTCCCCCAAATTCTTCTTGCATATAAGCATCTTGCTGAAACTGACAAACTTGTCTGATAATGAATATGAGTTATTACAGGATCTGAAGAACAATCATCTGTTACGGATTATGAAACCTAATAAAGGAGGAGGAGTGCTGTTTTTGATCATTTGAATTATATTGGAGAAATGATTAATATTCTTTATGAGAATGATACCTACATAGCAACTTCTAAGGATGAAGTGTATGTGGCATGTTGCAAAACCGATCAATATCTTGAGGACGATTTGTTGCAGCACCAAGTCATTACAGGTGCATGTATTTTTTTGAAAAATCCCAAACCTATATCTATTATACTGACTATTTTCGGTATCCAAAAAACCTTTCTTGAGGCACAACATGACTGTAAGAAGCTGACCTTTTATTAAACACACGAAGCTAAGTTGCAGTATGTTACGAGCAAACCATTTATTGAGATTTATCAGGACTTGTAAATCATGATTTACAAAATAAGGGAGTCGCAATGGGGGGCTGCATATGCCCCCAAGTTTGCAAACTTAGTAATGCTTTTGTGGGAATTTAGATTTGTATTTGGCTTTGAATTTTCTCAACACACAAAATTTTACATAAGGTTTTTGGATGATGTTTTTATATTGTGGATAGGCACCCTGACCTGCTAACTAATTTAATTAAGTACATAAATCAAACAACCTCATTTTTATGATTTATTTATAAAATGGATGTCAAACAAGTTAATTATCCACCAGATCACACAAGTACTCAGGTCACTTACCCCAAGTACCAATATAAGTCTGTCATAAGTCCATGTGGGTGCAAATGACCTGAGGCATACTGACTGATACATGATTGAGCTCACAGAATATGTATCAGCCTAGCATGGAACAGCATTCTACTATGTCCAGGGATGATGCCACAATACCAACAGAAAATGACCGACTTTAACAAATATTTTAGCTCCTGGTATCATTCTAAAGAGGTCTAATACTGGTCAGCCTAGGAGGACATGGTTGACAGGCCACACTGCTTTGTCAGGGATGGTCTCCACTAGGCTTTTGGATATTGGTCAAAACATCATCCACCCCATAGAGCTTTTTTTTAGGCATCACCAAATAGACAAACATTCCAACATAGCAAAAGCTACTCAGGACAAGATAAAAGTGTTATGGCTTAATGCTGGGAGTCTCAAAAAGAAACTGCACTCCTTAGAAGTGCTCCTCACCCTGGAGAATGTTGACATCTGTGCAGTTACTGAACTATGGTTCAAAGCCTCCAAAAGCACTCTGGATGTGCATGGCTATAACACATTTCATATGTTCTGACCACCAACTGAACATGAAAGAGCAAAAGGCAGAGGTTTATCTATGTACATAAAAGATAAATGCACCTTAAGGCTGGTCAAACAATATGACATGCTTGAGCTACTCCATGTCCCACTAACCATGGGAAAAATCCAGTACCACATTTTTGTTAGCTACAGGTCCCCACCATGAACCAGGAAATCCTACATCATACCAGAAATTACTAGACTCACTCACCATCCAGCCCAGTATCATTCTCATGGGTGATTTTAAGTAATCCTCCATTACCTGGGAGGCATGCACAGCCACAAACATGCAGGCTGAAAGATTTATTGACTTTGTAAACTGAAATGATCTGGACTAGCCAATCTCCACCCCCTACTATGGGTACAGATATCCTAGATCTGGTAACTCACAAATTTGGAAGGGTGCTGTCCTACCCAAATGTGATAACTTCACTGATAAGATCAAATCACAAAGCAGTCTCCTTTGAAATAAATGTAAAACTAGACCCCCACCTAACTCCTATTAAGTGATGACATAGCCAGTTTCCACGTTCCCCCAAATTCAGAAAACACAGAAGTCTATGCAGAGGCATACACAAAAGCCTTGTATGACTGTACAAACAGCAGCATAGAAACAGCAGGACCGGTCCAATATAAGCCCAGGTCTGAAAGAAGGGTTTTAGATGTTTTTATGTGCCTTAGGTATAACAAAAATAGTTGGTATTACATGTATAGGTTTGGGATTTTTCAGGTGGACTCCTGGTATTAATAGGTTGTACAAGAAACAAAAAAAATCCTGTTGAGAGGTAATAAGTGGTGTGCACAACAGAACAAAACGTCTTGCATTCGTCTAAAAATAGCCTCCAAAGTTAAGGATAACAGTAAGATATCTTTCACTTATGTTCGCAATCTTAAGGGCAACACCAAACAATGTTCGAAATGAGTTGTGCATGGAAGTCACCTGTACTCAGAAGAAGATATAGTAAATCTGTTGGCTGATAAATTCAGCTCAAATATCATCTCAATCAGTAAAGAACAGTTTTCTACTCCAGTCTGTAAAGCTAAAAACACAGCTTCAATGGGGCAGAATGATATGCTGCTTAAACAGCTTCAATCAGGCCCATTGGAATCTCTATTTAACCACAGCCTCTGGACTGGCTTTGCCTTGGTAGAGTGGAGGAAAGCAACAGTTATCCCTCTGGACAAAGGAGGACCATCAACTGACTCAGTTAATTACAGACCCATAACTTTCACTAGTCTTGTATATAAATACATGGAAAGAATAATCCTGGACCTGATAATAATGACATAGGAAGTCTTCAAACACTGGACCCAACCCAATTTGGCTTTGTCAAGGGCAGGTCATGTCTATTAAATCTGGTGGACTTTGTTTTGAAAAAGTCACTACGGCCATGGATGAGTGTAAAACAGTGCATACCACCAACCTTACCTTAGCCAAGGCATGTCAAACAATCCCACGCTCAAATATTATAAATAAACTCACAAAACTGGGCATACATCCCTATTTCAACAGATGGATAGCCAATTGGCTCATGGACAGGAAATATGGCTAAAGTGGGTGAATCCAGATTCAGTAAGAGACCAGTTAGTAGTGGTGATCCACAGTGATCAGTGCTGGGACCACTCATGTTTGGAATATACTTCTTTGAAGTCAAGGCCAATGTAGAAGGCCTCTGGATAACAAATTTCAATGAAGACTGCAAGCTAGGGGCAATCACTGAATCCCCCAATGATATAGATAACCTTCAGGAGGGTCTAAATCAGATAAATGGTTGGTACCAGGGCCATGGCCTAAAACTAAATGTAAGAAATCTAGGTACCCAGATAGACAGTAGCCTGAACTTTGGCCATTATGTATCCACAGTGGTGAGGAAATTGTTCTATGTGGAACAACTTATAAGTAAAGGTATGGCATCCAGATCCAAGGAAGTTATAGCCCCCACTGTACTCAGGCCTAATTACACCAATAAGCAAGTACTATGTGACATTTGACATGTACTTGACTAGGCATTTACAATAGTTGGAGTGACCCCAGAAGTTCCACACACATAAGATCCAGGGTGTTCACACCATGTTCTTTACAGACATGCTTAAAGCCCTATCCCTTTACTCTGTCTCCTACCGATTAAGGGGTGACCTGTGCCTAACCTACAAGGCACCCACAAATCCAACTCTAATGGAGTTGCAACACATCTGCAAGACAAACAGTAAGGGATACCTGATAGAGGGATCTAAAATACTAAGTGACTCAAAGAAACATGCTGGAGAGACAGATGTGTGTCACACAAATTACCCCTTCTTTGTAACAGGCTTCCTATTCACATTAAAAAAAATATTCTCCCTGACCCTCTTCAAATGCAGTTTGGATCAATGGATGAAGAATCACAAATTCACACTTGGGGTAATGCCCATGTCCCTTATGGACAGGGTCAGTCTGTAAAATACTTAAGGCATATGCACTGACCTATGCCATCCTCTTGCCCCTGGCCCAGCCAGTATCTTATAAACACTTTGTTTTATCTAATGTTAACACTGGTGTTCCGTTGATGGTCAGGGAAAGCATCCTACACAAATGCCTCCTTTCTGAGGCTACTGGCAAAAATTAAATATATAAATGCATTATAGAGATTTACAAAGAATATAAAGGAAATGAACATATGTGTATGCAGTATCTGCTTCCCAGCTTACTACCTTGACATTCAGGTTACATAGTAATAGCAGAACTACGGAACTACATTATGTGATAGTAGGTAATGTTTTTCAAACCATTTTCTTTAGAACAATGCATTTCTACCACTTAAATTCATAGCAAGCATCCTTAGAATTAATGAGCTGCGACTAAAACTGGCCCTCATTTCATGGCTAATGCACCGAGTTACTGAAGAAAGCCACCTCTGCTAATTTAATCTTGTTTCAGGATGAAGAAAGGTTATTCATCATTGCTGATGACATTTGTTTCTAATTTCACATTTGTGTGATGATACAAATCCTAATATATAGAAAGGCTTCTGCATAAAAGGATCTTGAAAATTGATAAAAGGATATTTCAGATAACAAACTATTGCAAAGTGTAATGAAACTTGCAGATATTTAGTACAGGAAGAATGAAATTCTATTATTCTTCCATTATATATAATACAGCGTGAAAGTCATGAAACAGTTAACCAATTATTTCCTTTGCTATTCAGTGACAAATGCTATACTTATTGGAAACAGTATGCTTTATGCATTATCTTCTTTGTTTGTGTTAGCATTTCACTGGCTCCTAAGCCACTACATTGTTTTTGGGTGACTTTCAACTCATTCACTATCTCTGCAACAGGTCTGTAAAGAGAACGCACACCACTGACCTTTTAAAGACATATTGTGCAAAGAATGCCTGGCACTGCTTCTTGAAGGGATTATTAACTTGCAGCCATGCAGAGGGCAATGCTGTTTTTCCTCACTGGTCTTGTATTAATCAGTACTGCGTCAGAGTCCTTCCTACTCAAAGTTAATCCTAACAGCATAAAATGGTTACTTCTTTTCCCTGTCCCTGCTACTTATACATGCAAAGCCATTCAACAGTAGTTCCTGCCCTCCCCCCTCCGTCACTGGCATAGAACATTCTCAAAGTAAACAACCCCTTCCAGGCATTGGGAGAGTTTTAATGATCCTGGGCTACTTGAAAGATAGGAACTTTTGAGATAAAGAGTATAGTAAGTTTGCCAGCAAATCATTGGGATTCTTGTATGTAGTTCCTGAGGTAAACAGTGAACACAGACATGGGTAAGGATGCTATGAAATTAATAGAGTGCATTTCAGGTTTAAAGCAAATACATTTAAGTTCCCAGATGACATATATAGTATTCTGCACAACAGTTTATATTGCTGGATAATAGTAAGGGGTACAGATCTATGCTTAATTGCTGCCATCTTCTGAAGCTTGTTCTGTTCCTACTTCTCCAGGATTTTTGCTTTAAGATTGTTCAGAAAGGGACCCACTAACAAGTTCTGAACTAACCCTCAATTCCCTTTCCAAATGTTCAAACTCATGCTGTTCTGTAGCTGATTATTGCTGACCACTTCATTCTTTTCGTATAACCATTTCTATTTTTGAATGAGTCACCTAAACACATTGCAAGCTCCCTACCACAACCACCACTGTGTTTCTGACAGAACCCATACAGTAAAAGTAGCTGACTCCAAGTCCGACTTTAGACCAGTGACGAGTGGAGTACTACAGGGTTCTGTCCTGGGTCCTCTCCTGTTTGGCATCTACTTCTCTGAAGTGCAGGGCAACACAGAAGTCTTTGGCTAACAAAGTTTGCAGATGACTGCAAACTGGCAGCCATAATAGAATCACTTAATAATTTAGATATTCGACAAAAGGACCTCACAGAGGGATGCTGTGTGTCAAAGTCATGGCCTCAATTTCAATGCCAAGAAGTGTATGGTCATCCCCTTTAGGAAAAACTCTGTACCCGTGAACTACCACATAAGCAGTAGCTCACCAAACACTGAAAGTGTGATAAGAGACCTTGGGACACAGGTGGAGAGTAGTCTTTCGTTTGATAGTCAGTAGTCAGGAAATCCTTCTATGTGGCACACCTCATCATAAAAGAGTTCTCCTCTAGAAAAAAGGAGGTCATTCTTCCTCTCTACTCATCCCTCATCAGACCCACTCATCCCTCATCAGACCCATTATAGAGTACAATCCCCCATTTGGCAAGTATCTCACAAGACACCTACAACAACTGGAAAGGCCACAGAAATACCTCACTAAGATTACCGGCCTCAAACAGATGCCATACTCAGACCGTCTCAAAAAATCCAGCTCTATTCCGTTGCATATCACCTACTCAGAGGTGATCTCTGCCTATCATACAAAGCTATGTCAAATCCAGAGCTGTTGGACATGCTACACTTAAATAAATCCCAATCTCTCCAAACCACACACTCCAGGAACCTAAACCTTGTCACCACAATAAACAGAAAATGCTGGAGGGATAGATTCCTGTCCCAGAGACTTCCTATACTCTGGAACAAACTACCCATTCATGTCAAGCAAAGCTCCTCATTGGCCCTCTTTAAGAAAAATCTTGACGACTGGATGGGAAATAGAAAATTCACCCCTTGGATCAGTTCTGTGGCACTGCTCGACAGGGGTACAGGAAAATAATTTTCTTGGGTCACAAAAGCCAGGGAACCTTTTTGGCTAGGCTTATATAGGCCCCAGGGCCAATAGCCTAGTACGTACCTATGTGTGGATAAAATGCTGGCCCAATAAGGGACAGTTCTCTCTCCTTGTATACCTCTTGAAGGTCACAAGGTAAGCCTCAGTATCATCTACTCCTAGTGATGGAATTGTACTTGGGTCTACAGGTGGTTAACTGGTTACAGAAGTGCACTGTTGTGATCAAACAACTTCCTGTTGCAAGTTAACCATATTTTATCAGTGGCTGCATACTTTATTTTATTTATTTTATTTATTTATTTATTTTACATTTGTTTACCGGGAAAGTTCGACTGGAATGAGGTCCATTTACAGCAGAGGCCCAGGGAGAAAAGATCCATAAGAACACAATTTCAACAAAAAAAATTCTGTACAGTTGTATATATACAATCAAAGTACTTGGTACCACTTTATTCCTAAAGATTAAATAACTGCAGACTGGTGATGAAAGCCATTTAAACCAGATTGTCCCTAGTATCTACACTGACATTCACTAAGGCATTAACAACCTCCACCATCTTACAGCCACACATAGCAGCTGTAACCCATATACAGACAGGGACAAGTGGCAGTACACAGTAGCACCACTTCAGAGCTGCAAAAGATTCCAGTTCACAAAGTCTCCTCTGCATAGTTCAAATGCCTTATATTATAAGAGTTTCTTCCAATCCTTTTTGTGTCACTGGAGAATGTATACTCCCTCCAGTTCAAAGCACTTTGAAAACAATGTTACTGTATTTTACAGCATGAATTGTAATGTTTTCTATACAGTTATTGGCAGAGATCAAAGCACGCCCATATTCTCCACCAGAGGTAAAAACTCATACACCAAACCTACTACTGGTTTAGCACTTTCTTGATGAATATAAGTTCATGAGGTCCACAGAAGACAGATATTAAACATTTGCAATAAACTGTTCCTGATATAGGCTCATGGGCAGGACACAGAATTTAGTTGGAGACATAGAAAAGCAAAATAGGTTACATATTTTCATGATTTCTTTACTTACTGATAACAAAGGGTTTGTTGATGCTAGAATGTTTTATAATAAAGTGGCTCATTATTTATACTATGCCTCCTTCTCTCTTTAGAAGACACCTCATGTAAACATATTCTTCCACAGAGGGAGATCTACATCTAAATTATATGATTGTCTTTTTCTGAGCATCATGTTATCCAAGCTGCATCTTTGTTTAGAGATGTAACAATTTCATAGGTTCATA
The DNA here is from genome assembly GCF_019279795.1 of Protopterus annectens. Classification (NCBI taxonomy): domain Eukaryota; kingdom Metazoa; phylum Chordata; order Ceratodontiformes; family Protopteridae; genus Protopterus; species Protopterus annectens. The sequence goes on along the minus strand of NC_056743.1, from coordinate 517,788,887 downwards.
GGTGTGTACTAGGCTAATGGCCCTGGAGCCTTTAGAAGCCTAGCTCATACGATTACCCTGACATTGTGTCACCCAACCTTAGTTCCCAGTGCCTTTGTCGAGTAAAGCCACTGGAGTGATCCCTGGGGTGAATTTTCTATTTCCCATCCACTCATAAATAAGATTTCTCTTGAACACGGCCAGTGAGGTGCTATGCTTCACATGTACGGGAACTCTATTCCAGAGCATGGGCAGTCTCTGGGTGAGGAACCTGTCCCTCCAGCATGTTTTGTTGATTGTGGTAATGAAGTTGAGGTCCCTGGAGCATGTGGTGCAGAGGGATTGGGATTTCTTTAGATGAAACATTTTTATCAGAGCTGCGTCAGTCTTGGCTTTGTAAGTCAAGCAAAGATTGCCTCTAAGTAGGTGATATGAGACAGAGAATAGCTGGAATCTTTTGAGTCTATCTGTGTCGGACAGGTCTTTAATGCCTAAGATCCTCTCCGTGAGGTACTTCTGTGGCCTCTCCAGCTGTTGCAGGTGTCTAGTGAGGTACATGCCAAATGGGGCATTATACTTGATGATTGGTCTAATGAGGGAAGAGTAGAGAGAGATGATGACCTCTTTCTTCCTGGATGCAAAACCCTTGGTAATGAGATGTGCCACACAGAAGGACTTTCTGACCACAGTGGCAATGTGGTGGTTCAAGGAGAGGTTGCTGCCAATCTGTGTCCCCAGATCTCTTATAATGCCTTCAGTATTCAGTGGGCTTCCATCAATGTGGTAATTAGTGGGAACTGAGTTTTTACCAAAGGGGATGATGACACATTTTTGGCGTTAAGCTTAAGGCCATAGTTTTGACCCCAGTCATTGGTGTCAGTGAGGCCTTTCTGTATGATGTCTGCATCAACTGGGGAGTTAATAATGGCTACCAGCTTGCAGTCATCTGCAAACTTGGTCAGCCAGAGTCACTTTGTGTTGGCCTGGACTTCTGAGAAGTAGATGCCAAACAGGAGAGGACCCAGGACCGATCCCTGTGGGACTCCACTCGTGATTGTTTGGCAGTCTGACTTGGAGTCTGCTACTTTCACACTGTGTGTTCTATCTGTGAGCCAATTTGCAACACACCTAGTGATATAGGGGTTGATGTCAAATGTATCAATAATTCCAGAGTGAGGAATGGTATCAAAGGTGTTGGCCAGATTGAGGTACGCTGTATGCACTGCCTTAACTTCATCCACAGCCCTGCTGACTGACTCAAAGAAGTCAACCTGGTTAAGCAGGCATGATCTCCCTTTCACAAAGCCAGTTTGCGTAGGGTCTAGAATTTGGAGATTTCCTGTATCTTTGTTCATCAGCTCAGTTATGATGAGACCCTCCATAGCTTTACATAGCAGACTCATTAGGCTAATGTGGTGAAAATTTTCAGGGTCTATAGTCGCTCCCCCTTTATGGAGAGGGATGACTTTAGTAATGCGCCATTCAGAAGAGACAAAGCCTGAGGTGAGACTGACTGAACAGGGCACACAGATGTAGTGCCAGTTCACTTTGAAGTTCATGTATTACACAGCCAGGGATAGCTGTTTTCTTGGCCTTAGACAATGCAGCTTTTAACCTGTGCTGCAGCAATGCTGGGTGCTTGGCATTCCTCCGGTATTGTGATCGGTCCTTTAGGGGGGGAGAGAGGGGTAAAGTTGGCACAATCTGTCGGCCAGTATGTTGGCAATATCTGTTGGCTCAGTATAGGAGGTAGCACTGTGCAGTAACTCAGAGCAAATCTGGGTATTGCCATGGAGGTTACTGATATAACCACTGAAGGCTTTGTGATTGTTTTTAGTGTCTGCAATTCTGCCTTCATAGTTGGCTCAGGAGGATTTGATGAAGGATCTCAACTTTTTGTTGAGGCTAATAAGTGAGTTTTCCCAGTCTTGGGACTTCACCTTTTACTGCAACAGTTTCATCTGTTGTAGAGTTTATTAATGGCAGGGAACCACCAGATTGGCTTCCTTTTTTGGAGGAGAGTGCCTTGGTTCTGTTGGGTATGGCTAGTTCCATGCATTTATGTACAAGTTCGTACACTGCATTGATGTATGATTTGGCAGTCATGCAGCTATTTTCCATTAGCATGGGTGCCGTGAAGTTAGTCACCTCTGTTTTTAGGAGCCCAAACATAGCTTTGGAGACTTTTTTCAAGGTGGTTACCTTTGCAGGGGGTGTGGGTGAGATGTGGATTTCCATGGTGATTAGTTTATGGTCGGAAATGACCAGGGAGGGATTGACTACTGGTGTAAAGCAATGGTCGCCCATGTTAGTAATAACCAGGTCAAGGATGTTGCTTCCTCTAGTGGGGGTCAAAATGAGCTGGTCCAGGGCAGTGGAACTGATGAATTCCCAGAAGTGTTGGGCCGGTGTATTGGTGCTTGAGTAGTTTTCCCAGTTGATGGACGGGTAGTTGAAGTCTCCTAATAAGACAGTGTTGGAATGGACCTTGATAGATTCCAGGGTGCTTAGGAATGTGGAGTGAGAGTCAAGAGACATGGTTGGGGACCTATAGTAGGCTATGACCTGGATCGCCGTCTTACCTAATATTAGTTGTACCTGAAGTATCTCAGATGCATTATGCTGGGCTACTAGTCTGGAGGTGTGCATATCCTTTATGAATATGGAGACACCACTGCCTTTGGAACTTTGGTCCATGTTTCAGGGCCGAAAGGTTTGGAATGAGTTATAGCTTTCTGCTGCTTTAAACCAGGTCTCCGTTACAGCACAAATGTCAATGTTTTCCATTTTGAGGAGTGCTTCGAGCAAATGCATCTTGAGATTTAGACTTCTAGAGTTGAGCAGCATGACCCTCAGAGTGCATTTATTTATAGATGTTACAGTGGTAATTTGGTCTTTGGAACACCACCTAAAAAAGGCAATATAGGGGTGGCAAGAGCCTTAGCCAGTACTCAAAAATATAGGGGTGACAGATGCAGGCCATCTCTGGCAAAGCATCAAGGTCTGTCAATAATGTCATCACAAGCAGATAGATACTGGATCCCCTTAGAATGACATCAGAAACTTAGCCAATTGTTGAAGTCAATCATTTTTTGTTTGTACTGTGGTATCATTCTTTGTAATGGTAGGATACTGCTCGGGTCTAGGGTCATACCTGCCTGGGCTACATAATCTGAGAAATAAAGCATTTCCATACCACAGTCTGCTGGCCTTGTGCTTTTTTGAATTGGACTCATCCTTTCTGAGGCTGTGCAGTTGCCGTACTTGCAAGGGTTCTTTTACTTTCATACCTGCCTTGGCCACATCATCCGAGGGCTCCGCCAAGTATCTTTTCATGTAGTCCAGGGAGGTGTGTCTCAGGTCATTCACATCCACAAGAACAATGACAGAGTCATACTTGTACTTGTTGTGAAGTGACCTGAGTGCATGTGTTATGCGTCGGATTCTGGCACATGATAGACAGCTGACTGATACCTTCTCCTTATTCAACCTAGCGAGTGGGACATCTGTGTGCCTCACTACTGAGTCACCTATGATTAGTGTATTGGGCAAGGTGTTTAGCCTTAGGGGCTTAGGTTGAGGGGCACACTATGGAGATGAGCTGTGTGTCCTGTGGTTTGTGCTGTGTTGTGGTGGTCGAGTGCATTTCTGTCTTGGAGGTCTCTGCTGTTTGGGTAAATTTCTATTGAGAACCTCTGTGAAGGTGGGTATGTGGTTTGTGTTTTTATGTGAGAGCTGTGGTGGTAGGTGTTCTAGAGGGCTGTGTGTTCCATGTGGTGTGGTGCAGGCGTTGACCTTCTCCTCTTGACCAGCAAGTCCGGTCTTGGCTGGAGAGTGCATAGCTTCCAATTTGGTGATATAAGTGCATCATTCACAAGTCTCAGTGTTGGAAGGTAAGAGGAGAGGGTTGTCTGTGTACATGAGGCAGTTGCTACACTGCATCAGAATGCTCAAGTGTACCAGGTTAATAGGAAAATGCACAGGGACTGCACTTTAGTCATGCTAGGTGGGGTGGTCATAACTACTAAGTACTTGAACTATTTCTGTGAAGAACAACTAATGCTGATGACACTTAGGTGTGCTACAATAATTGCTAGAAAAACCTGTTGAAGTGCAAAGCAATTAAGCTATTTGAAGTGCAAAAGAGAGAGAGAGGGAGAGAGAGAAAGAACTAGCAAGATCTAAGAGAAAAACTGAAGAGTAGACTTTCTGGCACCAGTAATAGTTTGCCTCAGCTTGGCGCCACTGCTAGGAGCTTAAACAAGTGCAAACCCGTGCAAATGCAGGCTTTTAAACCAGAAAGTTTAAAGGGATAGATAAACCTACCCAAACAGCCAATAAACTTACAATTTCTGAGCCAGAAACTGCTCCTCTTGTGGTAGATAGGCTACCTAGTGCTTACCATTCCCACTGATAAGCTAGAAGGCTTCCCTCCAACATAGAAAAGCTTGGGGGGGGGGCTCAGAAGCTTACAAACAGTCCTGGACAGAGCAAACCTGTATCTAGACTAGACTAGTTACAGGAAAGGTGGGAAACAAGCTTAGAACTTTTTTTGTTTGTTTTTTTACAGAAAATAAGCTAAAACAGCAGTAAAAACAATTTAAATGCAGTGAAAGCTATCACACTTGAGTGCGTAGCAATATTAAAGCAAATATAGTTTATATAAATGCAATTAAATTAAAAAAGACTAAAAACAAGTGCATAAAGCACTAAATTAGGAAAAAATCAAAATGGACGTGCTTAGGTTATTTCTATCTCCTTCCTGATGGTCTTGCAGTCTGCAGGATGCCAAAACTGGATCTGCGGAGCTTAAACAAGAGCAAACATGGGCTTCTAAACCAGAAAGTTGAAAGGGATGGAAAAACTGGCCAAATGGTCAATAAAGTACAATTTCTGTGCCAGAAACTACTCCTCTTGTAGTAGATAGGCTACCGAGTGCTTACCACTCTCACTGATAAGCTAGAAGGCTTCCCTCCAACAGAGAAAGGTGTGGGGGGCTCAGAAGGTTACAAAACAGTGCTGGATATAGCAAATCTGCATCTGGACTAGACTAGTTACAGGAAAGGCAGGAAACAAGCTTAGAACTTTTGTTTTTAAATAGAAAAGCAGATAAAACAGCAGTAAAAACAATTCAAATGCAGTGCAAGCTAGCACACTAGAGTGTGTAGCAATATTAAAGAAAATACAGTTTAAATATAAGCAATTACATTTAAAAAATGACTAAAAACAAGTGCAAAAAGCAGTAAATTAGGAAAAAATCAAAATGGAGGCACCTAGAGCATCTCTTTCCCCTTCCTGATTCTCTTGCAGTCTGCAGGATGCCAAAACTGGATCTGCGGAGCTTAAACAAGCTCAAACCCATGCAAATGCAGGCTTTTAAATCAGAAAGTTGAAACAGATGGAAAAACTGCCCAAACGGCCAATAAACTAAAATGTCTGGGGCAGAAACCACTCCTCTTGTGGTAGATAGACTAACTAGTGCTTACCACTCCCACTGATAAGCTAGAAGGATTCCCTCCAACAGAGAAAGGCTGGGGGGGGGGGGGCTCAAAAGCTTACAAACAGCCCTGGATGCGGCAGATCTGTTTCTGGGCTAGACTAGCTACAGGAAAGGCTGATTAAATTTGTTTCACTGTTCATCTGTCAAATGTGTGTGCGCGCGTGTATGTGTGTGTTTTACTAACAATAAATTTCAAAAGCTAATTTCTGTAATTTAGATTACTCTGATATTTTCCTAGACTCATACCTCTCACCCTATAATAAATCTGGACAAAGTCAAATATAATGGGGGGGGGGGAGCCCAAAGTCAGCGACAAATTTTTAATTGCTCTCATAAACATAGAAAGTTCACACAAGAATAGATTTTGCATCAGCATGCATTTTCTGAGGGATATAAAGTCTGAAGCTCAAATATATCTCATTATATAGCAATCTCAATCAACAACTGTTTTGAGGAAAAGACCAAAAAATATGAGGCAAAATAATAAACATTCTGTTTAAATCTGGACAGTTGAGAGGTATGCCTGGAATTTCTTCTGCTGTAAAATATCTAGGAGATTTAAATATATTAAAAACCTAACTATCTACATCTTCAAATATATGCTTAGATTCTATAGCATATCAACGCCATTAATAATGGGATTCTTAGTAATACATGCTTTTCTCTACAGCAGCAGTAACAGTTAAGGTCCTTGTATGACCACCCTTCAGAAATGCTAATTGGCAATAGAAGCCTCTTGCATGGCTCTCATCAGGAGCTGTGGTGACATAAACTGGACTCCTCTATAGGTGGTCAAGGTGAAATTCAAGTATCAGTTGCTCAAAGAAAAAGATAGAGAGGAACAACCTCAATTACTTTTTTCCCCACAGGAAATCATTGTTGGTGGATACTTAGAAATTGTATCAGCAATGATTCCCTTCTTTTGCAGTTGATGTAACTATAGAGTTGTTATGTCTAAGTTTTGGGTTGGGGTGAGAAGCTTGCTTCCACACTGGGGTGGGGGTTGTCCCCCTGTGACAAATATTTAACGTTAACTTGGTTGACCTTCTGAATTTCAGACATTACTGTTTGGTATTCCCAGTGCTTGGGATTGTGTAGCCTGATGAGTCTTAATAGAACCCATAAGCAGAATAGGTTCTAATGTTCAGTTAACTCATGCAGTTTATGTATTTATGTCAGACCTGAAGCACTAATAAATGCATTCTAATAAGTGCACTATACAAGAACCTGTTGCCCTCCCTTCTTTTGAAACTATTAATTTAAAAAATGTACAAATTTCCTTCTGAAAAATGTAAAATGGCCTAATGTGTCATAAATCTCAGTAAACTCGCAGTCAGACTTCACTAGTTGTTCTGACCCCTGAAAGCTGATTACTTTATTCTCAAATACATTTTCATTTGACCTATGCATTATAATGTTTCCCAATATGGATAACCAAACAGGCTTTCTTTGGCACTTTCTTTAAATTCCCAGACAGAGCAATTACACAACTTAAAAATTCAACATGTTGTATTTCCAGTTTTTTGA